>NC_056727.1:747145165-747382665 GCF_019279795.1 Protopterus annectens
GGTTTTTTGGGGGGCCAAATAATTTTTAGTTCTTATTTTTGCTTTCCAAAAATTTTTTTTTTGACTGCTAACTGTAGCTGCGCTTACGGGCACGCCTGCTGCAAACGAAGCACTCACGGTTAAACATCTTTACAATTTTAAGAAAAAATATAACATGTTCATTTATATATTTCATGTTCATAGTCTGTGGGGGCATGTGTTGTGTTGTGTTTATTCACATTTCCGTGGACTCTGTTGTGGGTGTTTACTTTGGGCACTTTTACACTTCTGGGGGCGTGTCCGCTTGCAGGGCTCAGCCTACGGACACGCCCCCTGCTGTCTTACATGGACCGTTTTAGACTTAGGTGTGATTCAGCATGCTCTCATGAATATGCAAAGCATGCTGACATCACTCCGTTTAACTGCAGCCTCCGTGTAAGAGTTATAACTCTTACACAGAGGCTTCGTGAATCCTTGCCAAAGACTATCAATATGCTATTATAATAAATATTGATGACAGGTCAGTAAAGAAGAAGAAGAAAGTGATACAGGACAAGGAATAAATAAAGATGAAGAGAAAGGCATCCAAATTTCACACTGAATTTCATGGTAGCTCCTAAAAGTCAGAGAAAGCAAAAATGATTATTACCTTATCACATGCTATTTTGATAGCTAAAAGCATTAAGAAGTCATAAAAAGATTCAAGCTGTTATTATTTTTCAGCCTGCTCAGGTCACTGTAGTGCTACCCTAATTTCTTAGCATGATACAGATTTTAAATGAGAATGAACATTTCTTTGCCTCTTTTCTTTTGATACACTGCCATGACACCTTCAGACTTGAATACTGCAAGTAGTTCACCTGTATTCCCATGTCATTTACGTCCTTGCGGATGGATGTTCTCTAGTATGTCTGGACACATGGTAGGTCTTCTCATTCTTTTCTGCTGTAACACGTCGGTAAGTGGCTGCAACACCTTTGTCCACTCAAGCAACTTACAAGGAAACGTTCTCATTCCACATTCTCACCGACTAATTATTTTATTTGGTTAAATATTTGACGCCATGAAATAAACTGCATCCTGAGAATGTTTACTTTTCAAAATCATGTTTTGAAAAAAAAAAACTTATATGAGTACTAATATTTCCCAAATGATACAAAAATGTAAAGCAGCCAAGTCCTATTCCAGACATTGCCTTATACAATGGCTTTACTATCAGTCATGTGTACATTAATCTTAATTTTATATTTCCTATTTGTAAAAATGTTTGTTATCCTGCCCATATAAGAGGAATATATCTGTGAGTGTATGAGACAGACCCACAGTATCAGTCGCAAAGTTGTTCATCATTTTCAAGACTATCTAAAGATGTATGACATAATATGGTATAGCTTCGTACTTTTCCACATTACTGAATATATCCCTGAGTTAATAATACTGAAAAATAATACATAACATATAAACAAAAATAGTGCATGGCACATGACATGCATCAGTGCCAGATTTATTTATCTGAATGTTAAATGCCAGGTGGAATCCTGCATGGACATGTTCTTTATCCATATTTGCTAATATAACTGCAAATAGGAATAAATTTGCTCATATTTGTAACTACTAGAACAAACTGCTGGCAGGGCTTATTTAATGAATCTCCTTTTACATTCCATTTAACTACAACCATCTGTGTGAAAAGGGCACTCATGAAGAATGGTGCCCAATTCAATGCTTCTATTATTAATGAAAATGTACTATATTTCCTATAACTGGGCATATTCAAAAATAATTAATGGACTATACATCTCATACAGTTGATCTGTGCAGATATACCAAACCTTATCAATATTCAAATAACAACCTGGTTCCTAATGCCAATGTTGCACTTCTTATATTCTGATATTAATTTGAAAATATTGATAATATTCATAACTGTGCGCATAAACATAACTGCACAGCTCATAATGCATGCATTTTAGCCAGCTTTTTGTGGGTCATTTTTATTACTGTCCTGTTCTTAATGCAGTGGACACTTATGGTCTTACTGTCCAATCCTTTAAAGCATAAAAACACAAACAGACCAAACTTACGGCATATTTCCATGGCTCTCTACAAATAACAGTAAATACATCAGATAATTTCACTGTTCCCATTAAGTACTTCATGTCTGGTTGCAGATCACACCTTGTTCCATAATGCCAAGTAGCCATTCATGAAATGTTGGCATTAATATAGATTTATTGCTAATATTTATAACTGTAGAAACAAATCTGTTAGGTCACAATGCCTGCATATTATCCAAGTCCTCAGTATGCCTTTTTTAATCCCATCATGTATCTGCATGAATGCATGCATACTGCGGTTTCTAATTCCATTAACACATTACTAAAGAAAATAGGAAAATACAGTACACTAGCCTTATTCTGCATCCACACTCATCCATAACTCCTGAAATGCAGCCATCATACTATGTGCTTCACTTCAGGTACAGTAAATTAGGCAACCTTGAAGGTGAGACCTTACCAGTAATGTAAAACCAACCAATCATGAGCTCTTAGTGGCTCTCTACTCATGGGATCATAGGAGATTACTAGGGTATCAACCCAGGGATCATTTTAAGCTTAGCCATTTCAACCCAATGTAATACCATAAAAGCACTAGTCAGTACCCAAGATTGCATTTAGTGATGACTGCCCATGTACAGGATGGTTGTGGGTGCAATCCCTGGCAAGAATTTATGGGGACCCATCCATTTATCCAGGTTCCTCTTGAACAGTGTCATAGAGGTGCTCTGTTTCACATGAATTGGTAGCCTGTTCCAAAGATTTGGCAGTTGCTGGGAGATAAATCTGCCCCTCCGGCATGTCCTATTTAAGTTGCAGGCTATACTTAAGTCCTTGGAAAGAGTAGCCTTAGACCAATTTGATTTATGAATATGCAGTAAATTCATTAGGTTTGGGTCTTGGGTGGTTCTGTGGCCAGCCATAAGTCTCTCCTATGAAGTCTATATGCTACAGAGTACAGTGACAGAGATTTTAGTTGGTTTATGTAAGGCACATGCTGGAGACCCTTAATTTTCTTTGTTAGAAACCTCTGAGGTGTCTCTAATTGCTGTAGGTGCTTAGTATGGTACAGACCAAATGGGGTGTTATACTCAATTCATCATCATCATCATCCCCCTTTTTCCCATTTACATGGGGTCGGGGTATCGTATTAACTGTCGCCAATTCTCTCGGTTCAGTGCCACTCTCCTGCCTTCTTCAACACTCATGCCTGACTGTCACAGATCTTATTTCACACAATCCATCCACCTCTTTGCTGGACACCCTCGCTTCCTCTTACCTTTTTCCTGTCTGTCCCAAATCTCCCTCACCAGATTGTCTTCTGCTTTTCTACACATGTGCCCATACCATCGGAATCTGTTCTCTTTGATCTTTTCTGCAATTGGAGCTACTTTGGCTTCTGCTCTTATGTCCTCATTTCTTCACCTGTCCCGCAGTGTGAATCCTACCACCTTTCTCAGGCACTTCATTTCCATCACCTCTAGCTTCTTCAACTGTTCTGCCTTTACTGCCCAGGTTTCTGTACCATACAGTAGTACTGGTCGCACCACTGTCTTGTACACCTTACTTTTCAGCTTCTTTGGCATTCTTCTGTCATAGACTACACCTGATACTCTATGCCAGTTGGCTGCAGCCCCTCTGATTCTAGCTTTGACCTCTTCATTCAGACTACCCTTCTCCTCAACCACCCCTCCAGATACTTGAAGCTGTTTACCTGTTCCAATATCTTCCCATCTATCTCTATTCTCAGCTTCTTCTGATTTCCCCAATCTGCTGCCATTACCACTGGCTTATCTGTGCTTAGTTTCATCCCATGTGCCTTCAGATTTGCATTCCATTCTCCTATCCTTTGCTGAAGTTCTAGATCAGAGTCTGCCTGTACTGCCACATCGTCTGCATATAGCAGCTTTGTTGCTCTGACCTCTCCAACCTGTTTGCTGATGTAGTCCATTACCAGTATGAACAGCAGTGGGCTCAGAGCTGAACCCTGGTGTACACCCACTCCCACTGGGAACCCCTCAGTGAGGCCAAACACTGTTTGTACTTGAGTCACTGGGTCCTTGTACATAGCCTGTACTAATTCTACCAATGTTTCTGGGACTTCAAACCACCGCAGTACTGCCCAGATCAGCTTTCTTGGTACCTTGCCATATGCTTTCTCCAAGTCTAGGAAAGCCCAGTTTGACTCTCTCCTATTCTCTAGTTTCTTCTCAAATATCTGTCGCACTGCAAACATCGGGTCAATTGTGCTGCATCCCGATCTGAATCAGAACTGTTCATCTCCCATCTTACATTCTACTATTCTGCATATCCGTTTGTCAATCACCCTCTCCAGAACTTTCATGCAATGTGGTAGGAGTTTGATGCCTCTGTACTGTCCACAGTTGTGGATGTCCCCTTTGTTCTTGTACACTGGCATGTGTATGCTTATTCTCCAGTCATCTGGGATACACCTTTCTCTCCACACTGCAATTAGTACCCTCAGGAGCCATTTCTCCCCTAGCTCACCCAGCATCTTTATCATATCTGCTGTGACCTCATCTGAGCCTGCTGCTTTCCCTGACTTCATTTTCCTTAGTGCTGCTCTTACTTCTTCTAAGCTGAACTCCTCTTCTACTCTCATTGTTGGCCATTTCTGGGGCAATACCACTTCTGTAGGGTTTTCTTCATTCAGAAGCTGCTGGAAATACTCCTTCCATCTGCCTTTGATGTCCTGTGGGCTGGTAAGCAGGTTGTTGCTGGAATCCCTTATGAAGGGTGTCTGACTATCTTTTTTATCTTTCTGTCTTTGCCTTACAACCTGGTATAGTTTCTTTGTGCCCCTTACTGAGTCACTTTCCACAAGCTGATAGAGTGCCTCTGATGCCCTATTCTTTGCTACTGCAACTTCTTTCTTAGTTTCTTTGTTAGCCAACCAGTAGTCCTTCCTAGCTTGGTCAGTCTTTTCAATCTCCCACTTCTTCCTGCACTCCTTCTTTCTTTTGATTACTTCCTGCACTTCTGCATTCCACCACCAGCTTTCCTTATGTACCTTATTTCCATACCTGGCTCAGCCACATATCTTTTCTGTAGTCCTAACACATGCTGTTTTTAGGCGCTGCCACTCTTCTTCAACTCCACCTATTTCCTCCTCTTCTTGGGGTGCTAGAGCCCTGAGTAATTCCTTGAACTGCTGTATTTTCTCTCCAGTCAACTTCCAGGTCTTCAGCCTGGTCTCTGTTGACCTTAGAGCCTTCTCTGACCACTGCTTGCAGCTGATTGTGGCAACTACTGGTTTATACTGTGAACCGACTGTTTCACTGGGGATGACTTTGCAATCATGGATTCTACCCCAGTGCCTTTTCCTTACTAGGCGGAAGTCTACCTGAGTTGCATGTTGGCTACTCTTGTATGCGATACTGTGACTGTCTCTCTTTCTGAACCATGTGTTGGCTACTATTAAGCCATTTGCCAGACAGAAGTCTAGAATGGCTTCTCCTTCTTTATTCCTATTGCTCCACCCATGTGGACCCAGGCAGTCCTCATATCCTGTTCTGTCTGTCCCTATATGTGCATTTAAGTCACCCATTATCAACACCAATTCATGTTGTCCTGCTTTATCTAGTAGGTCCTGCAACTGCTATCTGAATGCACTCTTTTCCTCACTATCACAACCCTGTGGGGCATAGGCTGAGATTATGAATACTGTCCTATCATTACACTGGAGTCTGATTGCTATGAGTCTGTCATTAATTCTGATGATATCCCTCACTGACTTCTGAAGCCTCTGTCTCACCACAATTCCTACACCATTTCTAGCCTGTCCACCACCTGAGTAGTAGAGTCTGGATCCCAAGCCAAGTCGCTTTGTCGCACTGCCCTTCCATCTCATCTCTTGGAGATATAGGATGTCCAGCCTCCGCCGTATCATCATGTCATCCACTTCTACGTCCTGTCAGTGAACCTACATTAAGCGTAGCAATTCTCAGTTCACGTTTGGCAGGTTGGTTGGTTTTATGTCCAGCTTTCACTCAACAGAGCTATCCCAGGTAACCCAGGCTGGGCAACTAGACACCGGCCAGCTAGTAGCCTATTGACCCAGGGCTGCTGGGCTTTTATGGTGGGCACACACTGACCAATAGGGCCACATATACCCCTCCCACCATTAGCATGGGTCCCTGGCGTGGGTCAGAGAGTAGGCTGGGTCCTCAACCTACTTATCACCGGTAACTACCCATGCCCATTTTTTTGGTGACAGTCAACATGACCGAATCACCTAGAGTCATATTTTACACCATCAAGTGGCTAGACCTGCCACGGCACGCAGTTTGTGATCCATGTTCTCCTATCTTGAGGATACTCCGCACCACAATAGATGCCCAAAGTAGT
This sequence comes from Protopterus annectens, assembly GCF_019279795.1. NCBI lineage: Eukaryota > Metazoa > Chordata > Ceratodontiformes > Protopteridae > Protopterus > Protopterus annectens. Next base: position 747,151,570 of record NC_056727.1, read on the forward strand.
TGGTCTTTTTTTTTACAACTCTTCCCCATTGGGCATCATGTAGAGTCTGTGCTGCTGGCCACAGCTCCATTCATTGGAGAGTTTGAGATGGAAACACTCAGCATGTTTTTTGGACATGGGAGAAACCCCACGGGGGCACAGAAAGAACATGCAAACTTCAAACAGGCATTAGTCGGAGGTCAGGATCGAACCTTGTACCTTGTGCATTTGAGGCGAAGACCTTAACCACTAAACCATCTGGTCTCTCAATTATGAGTTGGATAAGTGCCGAGTATGGGAGGGGGGGGGTTATAAATTCTTTTGCTGTCAAGGAGATGCCTTTACTAATCAAATGAGTTATGTGGAAAGCTTTCCTTACAATGGTAAACACTTGGTTAAAGTTAAGGTCTTGGTCAACCTGCGATTCCAGGTCCCTTACCAATTAATGGGTACTTAAGGTATTATTATTGATTTGATAGTGTGAATAGACATTGTACTGAAGGGAATGATGATGCATTTCTTGGCATTCAGTTTGAAAATGTGACTAATACACAAGTCGTTGGTCTGTGGGAGACCCTCCTGGAGTATACTGACATCATTTGGGGAATCAATGATTGCACCTATTTTACAGTCATCTGCATACATGGTCAGCCGCAACCCTTTAGTTTTGACCTGAACTTCTGAAAAGTATATACCATACAGTAGAGGGCCCAGCACTGGCCCCTGTGGCACCCTGCTGGTAACAGTTCTGCTGGTTGATGTGGAGTCACCCACTTTGATAATGTGTGTCTGGTTTATGAGCCAGTTGGCAAGTCATCTTACAATGAAGGGGTTTGTGTCAAAAGCCTTTGTGAAGTCAAGGTATGCTGTGTGCACAGATATGCCCTCATCAATGGTCTTGGTCACATTTTCAAAGAAATTCACCATATTTAACAGGCAGGATTTGTCCTTCATGAAGCCGAATTAAGTAGGATCCAGGGTTTAGAGGTCACCTATGTCTTTATTTATGAGGTCCATGATGATACATTCTATGGCTTTACAGATGAGGCTGGTCAGACTTATGGGTCTGTTGTTAGGCCTCCTTTGTAGAGGGGAATAACTGTAGCTGTTCTCCATTCCTCAGGAACAAAACCTGTGCTTAGGTTGTGACTGAAACTTACTTACTTAATGGTGATGCTAGTTCACATCTTAGCCTGTTTAGAAGACAGCCTGGAATGTCATCTCATCTTACACAGGCTGTGTTCTTTGCCTCGGACAAGGCTTTGAGAACCTGGTTTTCATTAATGTAAGGGTGTGGGAGTTTGGGGGAGGGTTTGTTGCAAGTTAGGAGGGGATAAGGGAGTGAAATTTTCACCAAACCTATCTGCTAGCAGGTTCGCTATCTGTGTGGGGTCAGTGTGTGTGATACCGCTGACTATCAGTTCTGCACATGCTTGGGTCCTACCATTTAGGTTACGTACATAATTGTAAAAAGCCTCATGGTTATCCTTGGCAGTACTTGCTAGTTTTCTCTCAAAGGAGCTCTTGGAGGATTTGAGAAGTTGTTTTATTTGCCTGTTAAAGCTGTGGAGGGTGTTTTTGCATTGTTGGGTCCTTGTCTTTGTTTTCTTGGAAAGCAACTTTTTGCATTTATTGTAGAGTTTGTTGATGCTGGAATTCCACCATGGCAGCTTGATTTTACTAGGGGCTTTGGCTTTGATTCTATCTGGTACAGCCGAGTTTATACACTTATGCAAGTAATTGGACAGGCCTTAAGTGTATGCTTCGGTGCTTGGAATGCATTTATAACTTCACGTAGGAAGGTATAGTTTGTCTTGATGAAGCCTTTTAGTCTGATTTCACCCTTTGTGAGTTCTGGTGTTAGTGTCAGTCTGAAAGTGACTGATTTGTGGTCCATTTTGGCTAATGAAGGTCCAATAGTTATAGCAGTGCACTTGTTTGACAAGCTGGTGAGGACAAGATCTAGAATGTTTGTTCCTCTTGTCAGGGTATGGACAATTTGCTACAGGGAATTTGAGTTCACAAAGCCATGGAACGTTTGTGCTAGTGAGTTTGGGCTGAGTAGTTTTCCCATTTGATGGTGGGATAATTGAAATCTCCCATAACCAGTGTATTCAGTAAAATTTGGATTGTCTTCAGTTTGGTTAAGCAGGCTTTGTGGGTTTTACGACCCATGGAGGGGGAATCTATAACTGGCTAGGACTTGAATGGGGATTTTACCCAACATAACCTGGACCTGGTGCAACTCCATGGAGTTGTCAGTCTAACTAGATGTGAGGTGAATTTATCTCTAATATAGATTGAAACACTGCCTAGTGACAGAAGTGCTTCCAGGGAGTGCAGTTTTTGGTTTAAGCCCCTAGCCTTTAACAGCATAACCTGCATTTTGTTCTGACTGGTTAATTTCATGTCGGTAATGTTGTTTACATGGGGGAGGCAACAGGCTGTGCTAGCAGCCAAAAGCCTAGGGGCACTTGAAAAGATTGAAAATGTAGGAGAAGAAAAATGTTTTTTGGCCACTCATTCTGTGTTTCGGGACTCAGTCTCACTGGTCCCAGCATTTCATATGGTTATCAATATGGTTATTAATAAGCAGGTTGTGCTGATATAACTGCAGGAACAAACAAAGCTGTGCATGTCAGTATGTGTGCATGATACACACCCCTGTAGTGTCACTTTTTACTACCTTTCTGCATTCACATGGACACACAGACTCTAGCTGCCAAGTCTATCAATGTATTATTAACAAAAACATGAAACATATATTAAATTATTCCATAGATCTGCACAATAATAAATCAAAACTTATTGAATGTATACCATATGTTGATCAATTCACTGGCAAACATACTAATTTCTGTCAGTTTGCAGATAAGACCTTAATTCTTAATGGAAGTATGACTATTTATTAGAAATTAAAATCACTAAACAAATATTACTAATACTCACAACTCCAAGAACACAGGAATTCTGACTGTACTAAACAGATAAACAAATTTAAATTGTAAGTGGCATGGTGAAACCTCACCTGTATAGAAAGATGGTTTATCATTTGTGATTTTACAAATCTGCTGACTCTTAACCCTTCTGGAGACGCATTCATTTTGGTAATACTACTTGATATCCCTGAGGCCACAACTTAGGACAGAAACCTTGCCTTCTTTAGTTCTACAGGGGAAAAACTGTCACCCATCATTTTACAAGAGGATTGTTTGGATCTGGCTGAGGTCGTTTGCCTGTCTTGGCTGTACCAGGAGTCATCTGACTCTTAAACCAGCAATATGATCCCTGAGTTTAATAATCCTTCATGACTTTCCTGACTCTTAATCCCACTTCCCAATGCCCTTCTTTAACTATACTTCGCACTCTGCCTTAGGCCTCGATTAATTGTCTTGAGAAACACTCCACCTATTAATTGTGTTGGATCCGTGACCTGATGGACTATGCTCTGGGCTCACTAGCTCAGTCTTCAGTGGTCTGTGCCTCCCAGTCTGCTTAATCCTGTCATAAGCTGTAAAAAGTCTAGTGCTATCAATGCCCACACCTCTAACAATCTGAAAAATTCTTAAAAAGTTTCCATAGCAAAATTACCAATCTAAATTTTAGAAGAAAACAAATAAAAAATGGTTTGAAAAAAATCTGAGATCCTTTATAGTACACATCTTAAATCATTCTTAGTCAAGAAACAGAAACCAGAGGTAGCCAATTCACATAGAAACTACAACTAGAGTCTCTCATTTAGGACACCTCAAGACATACACAAAACAGTTACATTTAACTTAATATTTTCAGGACTAACACAGCACCAAAAAAAAAAAAAAAAGTTTAAACATGCAGATTGTTGCACGGTTGCTGTACCTTCTGTATTCTCTCACCTCCAAAATACATATTGCTTTGACTACCTATCCTAAAACTGTCTCCGAGTTTGAGTTTTGGAACTTTTCTCCCCAAGCGGCAGTAACTCAGTTTTAATACCTTCACACCATAAATAATAATCACCTAATAGTTCAATAAACTTTCCCATTATGGTTAGTTATTGTCAGGGTCAGTTATAACTTCCGTAAGTCCAGCATTGCTAAGCGGAAATTACTATTTTAAAACTGCTTGTTTACTGAGTGACTGACTGACTGATTGAAATGGTTGCTGCCACAAACATTTTCTATTAAGCGCATGGTTGAAGTTAAACAGTGAACAAAATTAAACATAAAAATAAGAATTATGTCTAAAATACAAAGTAGTTAGAAAAAATAAAAGCATTCATACATGTCTTGTAAAAAAGTAATGTCTTTCGGTTAGGGGTCGCCACAGCGGAACTCCGGTCCACTGATGATTGGCAGTGGATTTTTATGGTGCTGAGTTGCCAGCCTGATGCCCAACCTTCAAGGAAGGCACACCCATTCACACACGCACTTACCTGCATGTCTTTAAACATCACTTGACCATGGGGAGGACATGCAGACTACACACAGAAGGCGCTCCAGCTGAGAATTGAACGCGAGAACCTCTTGCTATGCTGCGACAACGTTAACCGCTGCACCATATAGAGATAACAATACAATTTAAAAGGTCTTTGCTAATGCATGTGTTATTCTGTTCCACTGTGCAATGTTTTCCATACAGATATGACTGCAATTATTTCATAAAATACACATATTCTAGTCAAAGCAAAAATAGCTATCAATCTTTGTTAGAAATAAAGCATTGGAAATGGTACTGTAGTTTCTATAATAAAAGTGCTGTACACTCTCTTATTTGACAGAATTACATAAATCTCCAGAACTTTTCTGGCCTGCTACTAGAATTTTGTGAGACTGATGATTTCATTTAAACAGAAATGAAATTGTATTCCCTCAAGGTTTTGTCAGTAGACAAAATAGATTGTGCAATGGAGTGTAAAATGACAGCAGTCCTCCAGATGGCATGATGTGGACAGTTATCCAAATCAGGGTACATATCTGTCAATTCTTCCAGCTAAATACAAAATAAAAACAGCAAGGGTGGCATCAGGCAAGAAAAAACAATGTCCCGATAAACTATAAAATGTTCGTACTAGTCCTCTCTGACAGTTCGCAATGACGTTCTCCTCAAATCAAACTATCATTATCTGAATATACTCCTCTCTGTGTTTGTTCTTCTCTTACTAGCACATGTAGTCAAGAGATGCAAAGACATGAAGAAGAACTATACAATTTCAAGACTTGGATCAAGATCCTGCATATCGTGTGATACTTTCAAGCTGTGTTTATTATGTTGATTGTCTTGCACAACTTTTTCAATCTGGTTTCTTGATCACTTGCTCTATCTTATTTTGTAGCAGAGATACAGGCTCCATCTGCCTAAGGCAAATCAACATCCCAGAAGCAAAGGAAGCAGATTATTTTTATTTACCTAACTTACAAATGGAGTGATCCAACTGTCTGCAACATGTCATTTCACTGTTCAGCATGACAGTCAAACAGAAGCAAGCACCTGAGAGATTAGATATGCCAAACTAAGCAAACCCTCTCTCTCCCTCTTATTTTTTTCATAATAAATATATTACATGGCAAACTAAAGTCACAAAATGAAATTAGAGTAGCTGCACAGACCTACAACCAACTCTTTCAATAGGAGAGGTAATTTAACAAATACAGCAGTAGGGCACCCATAGGTGAGTGATTTTCTTCCTAACTGTATCACATTTTGCTGTGGAACTCCTAGTTTCTGAAATAACATAGTTACTTATGATAAGCTAAAATAGTGCTCCACTGGAAGCATGTGTGTGTTTGCTATTTTTTGCAATGAAGCTACAAAGTTGGTAACATTGACCTTTTGAAGTGTATGCTTGCATAGATGACACTATTGCCAATAAGCTAAGGACTTTTCCTCAAGCAGATGGCAAAGGGTTTGATCCTGACCTTTGGTCACTGTCTGTGTGGAATTTGCATTTCTACCCCATACTTGTGTGAATAGCAAGAATAGCAGGCCATTCTACACTTCTCTCTAGCAACATGTTGGATGGTGGCCAATACTAGGTTGCCAAATAGGCAGTCACAGCCTCACATAGTCCCTGTAACACTGTTGGATTCTAGCATATGCCATCTGAGTGCACCCACAATTAAAGGATGCCATAGGCAGCAGCACAGACTTTAGATGGTGCCTATCAGGGAAAGAGTTGTGTAGATCACTTGCTTTAGGCATCAGCTGAAGTGGGCATTATCCTTAAAACAGAAGAATATGGACCAGTGACTGCTTGTCATGTCAGGGCTACTACAAAATTGGTTCTAGGAGATTTGGTTTCCTCAACTAATGTTGCCTAAAATGGGCATGGGTATTTGCCAACACTAAGTTGGCTGAGGATCCAACCAGTTTCATGGAGCCATGCTAATGGTGGGAGAGGCCAGATTGTCTCTGAAATAAAGCCCACCAGCACTAGGCTCAATAAGGTAGTAGCTGCTTGTTGTCCAGCTGCCCAGCCTGGCTTACCTGGGATATCTCTGTTGATGGAAAGCTAGTTATAAAACCAATCAATATGACAAAAATTAAGAATTGCTATACTGAATATACATTCACTGATGTGTTGCAGCTTGAAAGTGGAGAACTTAATAGTGAGGAGGACGCAGGACATCCTGTATATCCAGGAGAGGTGGAAGTGCAACACAGTCACATGGCTAGGGATTCAGTCTCTGCTATTATGTGGGAGGCAGACCAGAAATTCTGTGGAAATTTGGTGAGACAGACATAATCTTATGAAGACTATGAAGGATGATGTCAGAATTAGTGACAGACTCAAGACAATCCTTTGTAATGATAGGGCAATATTCATAATCTCGGTCTCACAGCAGTGTTGTAATGTTGAGAAAAATAGTACATTCAGGCAGTATTTGCAAGAACTACTAGTAAAGTAGTAGAAAATGTGTTGGTATTAATAATGAGGACTTGAATGCCCACATCAGGACAGACAGAACAAGATATGATGACTGCTGGGGTCCATATTGGTGGAGCAACAAGAATAGCAGGCCATTCTACACTTCTCTCTAGCAAATGGCGTGATGGTGGCCAATGCATGGGTTGCCAAGATAGGCAGTCACAGGATCACATATAAGATTGGTCAACATAAAACTTAAGTAGACATCCACCTTGTAATAAAAGGGCATTGGGATTGCAATGTCAATCCCTGTAACACTGTTGGATTCTATCATAAACAACTGGTGGCCACAAGTTGTGATCAGAGAGGCTTTTAAGGTCATGTGATTAGGATGAAGACCTGGAATTTGAATAGACAGAAAGCATATGAGTTTCAAGCAAATTACCAAAACACTAGCACCCCAAGAAGAGGAGGAAACAGGAAGAACTAAGAAGAATAGCAGTGTCTGAAATCTGCATGAGTAAAGATTAAAGAATGGATATGCAGCCAAGCCAGGTATAGAAATAAAGCACAAAAGGATGTTGATAGTGGAATGCAGATGTCCAGAAACTTAATGAAAGAAAGGAGGACTGTAGGAAACACTGGGAAATAGAAAGATGGAACAGAAGAACAATTACTGGTTCAGAAACAAAGAAGCTAAGAGAACAGTCATACTAGCAAATAATGAGGTATCAGAGAAACGTTGCCATCTTTCAGAAAAAGACACAGCTGACAGCACAAACAAAGTCTATCACAGCAGAAAGATTAAGAAGATAGTTAGTAGACACCATTTGTAAGGAATGCCAATAATCTGCTCACCAGTCCTGAGGGCATCAAAGACGTATGAAAGGAATACTTCTACTAGCTTCAAAATTAAGAAAACACCACAGACGATGTTCTGTCCCATGCACAGTCCATGATAAAATAGGTAGAAGAACCCACCCTAGAAGAAGCAAGACTTGTCACCCTGCTAGACAGGGGCCCAGAGAAGTAAATATTATGGGAAAAAATTTCCAGGGAATTGTTATGTCTAGGCTTGCATAGGCCTTAGGGCCGATAGCCTAGTACCAACCTATTAACCTATGAACAGCATTATGGAAAATGACTCAGGGAAAGTAGCAGGCTCAGATAAGATCACAGCAGATATGATCAAGATGTTGGGTGAGATAGAAAAGAAATGTCTCCTGAGAGTACTCATTCTGGTATGAGGAGAAATGCATATCTCAGCTGAATGAAGAATACGCATACTAATGCCAGTGTTCAAGAAAAAAACTTGACATTCTTGACTGTGGGCCATATAGAGCTACTAAACTTTTGTGACAATGCATGAAAATGATGGAGAGGAGGATTGATAAATGAATACTCAGAATCGTAGGAAAGGAGCTGAGCAGTTCAGATTTAGATTAGGGTGCAGCACAACTGTACTGCTAATTGCAGTGCGATATATACTGAAAAAGAAACTGGACATCAGGAAGTAGTCTAAATCCAGCATTCCTAGACTTGGTGAAACTATAAGACAAGGTTCCAAGAAAGCTGATTTGCACAGTCCTACACTGGTTAGAAGTCTCAGCAATATTGTTAGAATTACTATAGACTATGCACATGGACCCACTGACAAAAATACAAATATTATTCATACTCAGAGGGGATCCCAGTGGGGGGTGTATGTGAGAGTTCAGCTCTGACCGCACTACTATTCATACTGGTGCTGGACTACATTAGCAAATAGATTAGAGGAGATAGATCAACAAAGTTGCCCTATACAGATGATGTGACTCTATAAGCATACTTTGAACAGGAATTTCAGCAAACAATAGGGGAGTGTAAAGCAAAATGGAAGGCACATGGGATAAACTGATTATCATCAAGGCAATTATCATGTCTGCCAATAAGGGAAAGCAGAAGAACGTGAGATCTGAGAACGGAAGGGAGGAGGGTAATTTCTTTATGTATTTTGAGGGATGGTTGAGGAAAAGAGAAATATGAACGAGGAGGAAAAGTTACAATCAGAGGTGCTACAACCAAATGACATGTACGGTCAGAGATCATGTATGACAGAAGAATGCCAACAAAGCTGATAAGTAAGGTGGACAAAATCTTGGTATGACTAGTGCTGTGTGGTACAGAAACCTGGACATTAAAGGCACAGCAGCTGCAGAAGTTTGAGGTAATGTACATGAAGTGTCTGAGATGGGTAGTAGGATGTACGATGTGGAACAGGAGAAGAAATGACATCAAGGCCGAAGCCAATGAAGCCCCAACTGCAGAAAAGGTCAAGCAGAACAGATTATGGTATAGTTATATGTGCAGGACAGTAGAAGATGATTTGGAGACCAAGATTTGGGAGAGACAGGAAGAACACAAGAGGAAATTAGGATATGTTTGGCAGTAAGCCTCTGATAATCAGGCATGGCTGTCGAAGAAGGTAGGAGAGTGGCATGGTATTGAGAGTGTAGGTGATAGTTGATAAAACACACCAACGCTCATGTACAAAACTTGTAAAAGGGAGTTGATGTATGTTGATGCTCACCCAAGATACAAGTTAGCTTTTAACTTTTGGAGATGTATACTCATGTAGGAGTCAATGAGTTAAAATACTGATGTATCATCCTCTTGAAATGCCATATACTTTGCAAAATTCCTTCCCTTCAATATCTGCTAATTATCTGCCAGTTTTTTCTAATGAAGAGTCTACCTTGTTGCAGAAAGATACCTATTTTTTCTATATTTGGTTCAAGGTTACGGTCTTACTATGGAATTTTAAGTATCCAACTAGTCAAGAAGTAACTAAGACAGCATTTCTTTCACCTGACTCTGTTTACCTGAAAATTAACATTTTTTTGCAAGTTTTGCTTTTGTGCCTGAGAAATGATAGCTGCATTTTGAGACATACACCAGAATCTGGGACCAGATCTTTCTTAAAATTTTGACTACATGTATCATCAACACTCAAAAATTTGAAACATCAAATTCTAATCTTTGACAGTATAAAACATTAAACAAAACAAAATTCTAAAACATACCCACACCCCATGCTAATTATATATACCAACTCTGAGATCGCACTGCAGCTGAGAAAGGGTGAAACCTCAGTCCTCATTGTACCTTGATCATGGAAAACTAGCTACTGCAATGTTTTAACATTTTATACTTCCAATGTTTCAGAGCCAATGTCTGTCACTGATGTGTGCAATAGACAATTTAAAGTAGACCCACTTGGGAACCTACTGACAAGCTGCATTTTATATTTATTATTAGGTATTGTTATTTATTTTTATTTATTTATTTTATCTACATTTGTTGACCGTGAAATTCTGACTGGACGCAGGTCCTTTTCCAGCAGAGGCCCGGGGAGAAAAGCTCCACAAAGTAATGTTAATACAATCATAGTTCCAGATGAAGAACATAGTACATACAGTAGTCACATAACATCTGTGCCATCTAAGATGGCATGTATTCTAAGAAGTAAATAGCAGTTATTAACATTGTTACAGTAAGAAATTACAACAGTATTATAAATAATAAGCTTATAAGCATCAGAGTTGGCTGTAATCAAAGGTAGTTAGTGAGGTGGAAGAGAGGTTGCGGGTAGATGGAGTGGGAGGTGCTAGTGAGGAGTGTTACAAGGGCATAACCAGCATTTTTTTTTAGGTGAGCTTTAAGTACAACTTTGAAGTAGGTGCTAGATGGTACAGAGGTTATTGTGGTGGGGAGGGTGTTCCATAACTTGACTATTGAGCTGGAGAAGAGTGATTCTCCAGCAGAGTTCTTGGCTCTAGTTACCTGTAATTGTTTTTTGTTGCTGGATCGTAGTGGTCTGGTGGTGAAATAGGGCTGCAGTAGATTTTGGAGGGATGGGACTTTTAGAGGCTGGTTTACTAGTTTTTGGGCGAGTGAGAGTTGGTACCATTGAAGGAGGTGAGGGAGTTCTAGCCAGCCAAGTTCAGCAAGTGACAGACAGTGGTGACTACGGTAGGATGCCCCGGTGGCGAACTTGCCGATTTTGTTGTAGCAAGTCTTGAGTTTATTTAGATTGCTTTGCCTTAGGTTGGTATATATTGGAGAAGTGTAAAGAAAGAAGGGTGGAGATAAGGTGGGAATTTGCAACTGAAATCCTGGCTGCTTTGGTGAGGAATTGCTTATTTCTGTATAAGGCTCCTAGATTTTTGTGGACTTTTTTTATAGTCATGGATATGTAAATGTCAAATTTGAGATTATTGTCTATCTCAACTGCTAGCAATTTGGTGTGATCTGTTGGGTGGATAATGGTGTTGTCTTTGGCTGTAATATGAAAGTGAGAGTAAGTTTGTGTATGTTTGGTGGGTTGGAAGATGAGGAGTTTAGTTTTGTTTGGATTGAGTATTAACTGGGCATCAGATAGCCAAGTTTCAACAGAGTAAAAGGCATCCTGTGTGATCTTTTGCAGTTCAGATAGGGACTGGGCTGAGCAGATGATGATTGAGTCATCTGCATATTGTATGAGAGCACCATGTTTGGTGGCAGAGACTAGATTATTGGTGAAAATGTAGAAGAGTAAGGGCCCAAGGATGGATCCTCGGGGAACACCAATAGAGACAGGGAGTTGGGGAGTTATGTCATTCTGCCATACAACGGATTGTTGGCAGACAGGTAACTTTGAAACTATTTGGTGACTGATTGAGAGAAGGATAGGTTATTGAGGACAGAGATGAGTTGTTTGTGTGGGACCATGTCAAATGCTTTAGACAGGTCTAGGAAAGTAGCAGAGGAGAGATGGCCATTGTTTTTATGCTGAAGGATAGTGTTGGTAAAAGAGAGTAAAGCAGTGGTAGTGCTATGGTTTGGCCAAAAATCATGTTGACTGTTAGAAAGTAGGTTGTTAGTAAGGAGGTATTCCAATACTTGAGAGTGAATGCATCTCTCTAGTATTTTGGAGATTGGAGAGAGAATTGCTATGGGCCGGTAATTGGTGAGTTTTGTGGAGGGGCCGCCTTTGTGGAGGGGAATGATGTGTGACATTTTCCATAGTGAAGGGATGTAGCATTCTGATAGAGAATGGTTAATCAAGATTGAGAGTGGGTAGGCTAGGGTGTCAGCTGCAATTTGCAGTTATTCACATTCTTTTTAGTAGATATTTCTTTTTAGTCTAGTATTTTGGATTTCTCTGTATTCCACTTACCTGTCATGCCTGATGCTAAAGCTTGAAAATGTTTAGACAATGAAGTCAGTGAGTCTAAAATAGCTTTAAACCTCTGATTACTTGATGCATCATGCTATCCTGGTTCTGTACCATTATTTCAGTACTCTATAGTTTGCTTATTTGAAGGTCTGGACTACAGCTGCTTGGCCTGGTAGAATTTCCACTTAAAACATCATATTTTCCCCTTTATTGGTTGATATGAAGGCATTAATGCATTTCTTAATTATATTCAAACCATCACTGAAATGACACAGAAAAAGAACATTTGGGCAGATTTGTAGTTTTTGCCATCAGATGTCACTAATTAATGATCACTCAATCTATCAGCAAAACCAGAACTTAGTCAAAGTCAAATTATTAATGAAAATAAAACATTAACCAGGCTATTCTATGTAAGAACACAGACATGCTTACCTCTAGTCATTTAATTTGTTGAGATTTCGACTGACTTCTAAACCAACATTTTTCATTTATTGTTGTAGGGCTTCTGCCCAAGGTAACAGAGTGAAGTGGAAAGTTTAATTTGTTATTACAGTTTATGTGTGGACCATGGAAGCTGCCTGGTGATTTACATGCATGGCAATGAGAGGCATTTTATTTATTTTATTCGGCTTTATGTATGGTAGGGTTTCTGACTGAGGTAGCAGAATGATGCGGGGTGCTTGTGTGTATTTCTGTCATTGGTGGCCTTTAGAATCTCCCTGGAGATTTAAACTCTTGGCAGCATGCAGACTTTTTTCTTTTATTCAGTTTTGTGTCACAGGGGATTCTGTCTAGGTAACAGAGTAGGGAGGGGAGTTTATCTGTATTGCTGTTCAGTGGTGGCCAGTAGAAGCTCCCAAGTGATTTAAATTCATGACAGTGACTTTTTTCTTTTATTCCACTCTGTATGTTCTATGGCCTCTATCTGAGGTAACAGTGGAAGAGAGTCATGTTTATTTGCACTACTGTTCATTGGTAGACAGTTGAAGCTCCCTGGTGATTTTAACTTGCAGCAGTGCACTGACATACAATGCAAAGACACCAAGATGCATTTTGCTTTTCTTTGCATTTGGGCATGTAGGCATGATATACGTTTTGAGTTTATTGGGATAAAACTATACATTTTACTGGTTTTAATTTATATTTGCAAGTCCTCACCTTTTTTTTGTCACTTTTACTAATATTTATTAACAAAGGAATAATTATGGGTACAACAAAACATTTATCCATATTCTTGCCCTGTTAGGTTATTGCATATTAGTGTTTTTAATATTATATGTTGTCATTATTTTAAATGGAGTCATGAAATATTTTCATGTTGGATAATCTTTTATCACAGGATTATTTATGTTCATGTGGAACTTGTAAACATGATTTTAAAACAGGAAGCAGTGTTGTTAAAAATTTGTTGTAACCACTGTATTAAATCAAAGGCTTTATGTGATATTTTCAAAAATTAAGCATCACAATTCCTCTGATAGTTACCTGTTTTGGTACAAAAGAGCTGACTGTACCATTGAGGAATATATGTGAATGTGGATGGCTATATGAAGTGCATTCCATTTCTATGGTCAGTAACAGTAATAATTTCAATATGAAAGGGAAACTGGTAATCAATTTACTGACTTCAAGTAAGATAAATAAAACAAATATTGGCTAAGTAGTGCATATTAATTAAAATGGGTTAACTTTAAATTCAACATGTCTTACTAATAAGACAATCAAAGACAGCATACTGATATTAAAGGAATTAATTAATTTTAGCTACAGAGAGGGCTAATAAGTTTAACAATGAATCTTTCAATGTATATGAGGATGTGAATACTTTAATAGCAATTGAGAATACGTCTAGTCATGCACACATTTTCGCAGATGTAATAATTGTAAATAAGACTAATGAAACAAATAAACTGGATAAGGAAAAAGTATGTGAGGACAGTAATTTAACAAATTTGTAAAAGATAAAATGATTGATCCGTAGAAGAAAGGATAAATTAAATTAATTAGAAAAGTAAGTTTATTAAAGAGGAAAAAACAAAAAGAGGAAATGGACTTATATCAATGCAGCAAGCAAGTCATAAAAATAAAGAATAAGATAACAGTTATGCAAGAGGACATTACTGGAATTAATATTTCAAATAGCCAGAAAATGAAGGAAGGTAATGTGAACTAATGAGGAAATGGAAACTATTATTTTTAGAGATTTACACTAGACCAGCAAAATAAACCTCTTACTTTTTGTGAATACAGAGGACATTATGGTTAAAGTATTAAAAAAGTGTGAGGGTCAGAGCTCTCAAATTTTACCCACAGAATTTGGAACAAAACTAAGGAAAAAGCCCCAAATTAGGGGCATATTTTCAATGTTGGCACTATTATCTTACAGATTGTCTAAATGATTTCAAATTTTAGGAGAAATGGAACAAAACTTTGAGAAATATTGAGGAGGGCTGCCCCTACAAAATAGGGAAGCTTAGATGTCTGTTGAGGGTGGAAGATGTTACATTATTTATTATCAAGTTACTAATTATTAAATGCAGATACAGAAATATGATAATAGATCATGGTACTGATGATTGCATTGTATACATTTGGGTTGCATAACATTTGACCTGTTAGTAACAGCCTGCATTTAATTACTGGAACCTGTGTTCTGACAGACTGCCTTCCAGACTATCTGCAAATATAAAGAGTATATTTTTTTGGTTATAGAGTTTCTTTATTGTTGCTTACATCTCTTTTGAAACATTTGTCTCCCTCTTTTGAGAGGCAGATCTACAAATATACAAAGCAGAGTATATTTTTTTGGTTTTAGAGTTTGTACTGTTAGTTGTTGCTTAGATCTCTGTTGAAACTGTTTTGTCCCACCCATCCTTCCTATTTTTGGTTTGTAGTTTAAATTTGGTGGCTTTTGCAGTTGCCCGCCCCACTGTAGATTTGATTTGGGACACTCCCCCAGTCCCATCTCTTTACCACATTCTACCTAATAAACTCTTTCTGCACTTGCTTTTAGTCCTTTTTAATGTAATTGCATTTTTTAAATTGTGTTTGGTCTAATATTGCTACATACTCAAGTGTGCTAGCTTGCATTGCAAGTGAATTGTTTTTACTACGGTTTTTGCTACTTTTTTGTAAAAAAAAAAAAAAAAATGTAAGCCTGTTTCCTACCTTTCCTGTAACTAGTGTTCCAGATACAGATTTGCTGTATCCAGGACTGTATGTAAGTTTCTGAGCCCCCAAGCCTTTCTGTGTTGGAGGGAAGCCTTGTAGCTTATCAGTGGAAGTGGTAAGCACTAGGTAACCTGGCCCAGAAATTGTAGTTATTTGTCGTTTGGGCAATCTCTTCCATCTCTCTCAACTTTCTGATTTGAAAGCCTGCATTTGCACTTGATTCTGTCCTGTAACTTGTCTAGTACAGATGCAGATTCTTAGCTAGCACTTAAATTTGCTTATTCATGCTCAGCACTTTTCAAAACTTGTAAGCATTCAATAAGCTACTAATTACAATAGTACTCAATCTTCATTACCTAGAGGAAAACCATTTTTTTCTTTAATTACTTTTCTCACTTGCTTAGAGAAAATCAGCTCTTGTACTCACTTTCGTCACTTATCTAGTGGAAAATAGTTATTTATTCAGGCATGTCCAAGGGTCAGCTCCCAGCATTCTCTCCTGTCTATCTGATGAATCTGGGCATGTTGAGGCAATGTAGAAATTGCCTCATGTACACAGACAACCCTCTCCTCCTACCACCAAACACTACAACCTGTGAGAGATGCACTTATCTAGCCAAACTGGAGGTAAAGCTCTCTCCAACCAAGACTGAACTTGACAGTCATGAGGAGAAGGTAAACATTTGCACCACACCACACTCATCACATAGTCTCACTAAATCTACACCACCAAAATCCACACATAGTAACACAAAAACATTCGCGGAGGCTCTCAGTAATAATTTGTCTAAGCAACAGAGGCCTCCAAAGCAGAAACACAAGCAACCTCCATCCCTCAACACAACCCAAATGACACACAGCCCACAGACTCAGTGTGCCACTCAACCACAGCCAATAAGGCAAAACAACGTACCCAACACACTAGTCATAGGTGACTCTATAGTCAGGCACACTCACAAGGATAAACAAGGAGAAGGTTACTGTCAGCTGCCTGTCGGGTGCCAGGGTCCGCCACATAACCCACGCACTCAGGTCACTTCACAACAAGTACAAATATGACTCTGTCATTGTCCATGTTGGTGTCAATGACCTGAGACGTACCTCCCTGGACTACATGAAATGAGGCATAGAAGAGCTCTCCAATCTTGTAACCCAGGCAGGTATGACCATAGCCTGAGTAGCATTCTGCCATCGCCCCAAATGATACCGCAGTACAATGACAAAATAATTGACTTCAACAATTGGCTAAGCTTCAGGTGTCATTCTAAGGGGATCTATCTATCTGCTTGGGATGACATGGTCGACAGACCATGATGCTTTGCCACAGATGGCCTGCACCTGTCGCCCCTGGGATTCTGGATAATGGCCAAGGCTCTTGCTGCCCCTTTAGTGCCTTTTTTAGGCAAGGTTCAAATAAATTCACCACCGTAACAGGCAAGCAAAAACTGAGGGTAATGCTACTCAATGCTAGAAGACTAAATCTCAAAATGCACTCACTTGAGGCATTCCTTGAAATGGAGAACATCAATATCTGTGCAGTGACTGAGACCTTGTTCAAGGCTCCAGAGAGCACCCCTGCACTACCAGGCTATAACACATACCACACTTTTCGGCCATGTAACTTGGACCAAAAAAACAAAGGCAGAGGTCTGTCCATACTCATTAAGGATATCCACACCTCCAGGCTAGTTGCTCAGCATAATGCATCCGAGGTTATCCAAGTACAACTAACTCTGGGCAAAACTGCAATCCAAATTGTAACTTGCAACAGATACACCACCATGCCCCAGGATTCCCACTCCTCTTTTCTTGATGTACTGGAAAATATTAGGGATCAACCAAACACCCTAATAATGGGCTACTTCAACTACCCCACTATTAACTGGGAAAACTACTCGTGTACCAACTCCTTAGCTCAATGCTTTCTGGAATTCATAAACTCCAATGCCCTGGATCAACTTATTCAAACCCCCACCAAGGGCAACAATATCCTAGACCTAGTCATTACCAACATGAGTGACCGGTGTTCTGCACCTGAAGTCAACTCCTTGTTAGTCCGATCTGACCATAAGCTAATCACCCTTGATATCCACTTCCCGCCCCCATCCCCCATTAAGGAAACCACGGTAAAAAATTTCTCCAAAGCCAACTTCCTGCTTCTTAAGACAGAAATGGTGAACTTCATGACACCCATACAGATGGACAATACAGTTACAACTGCTGAATCCTACACAAATGCACTCTATAAGCACTTACACGAGTGCATGGATCATGCTATCCCAAACAGAACCAAGACACTATCCTCCAAAAAAAAGGAAGCCAATCTGGTGGTCCCCTGCCATAAACAAACTGTACAACAGAAGAAGGAAACTGTTGCAGAAGAGAGTAAAATCCCATGAGTGGAGGAGCTCCCTGGTCAGCCTCAGTAAGAAGCTGAGATCCCTTATAAGATCCTCCAAAGCTAGCTATGAAAACAAAATCACCACTAATTCTAAGGACAACCAGAAAGCATTCTATAGCTATGTCAAGAATCTCAATGGCAACACCCAAATCTGCTCTGAGTTACAGCACAAAGGCATGAAAATTACAGAACCAACTGATATTGCCAACATCCTGGCAGATAGGTTCATTGCTGACTTTACCCTCCCTCACTCCCTAAAGGGCCCATATTTTTACAAGAAGAATGCAGAGACCCTGTAATCACAACTATGCAGGTAAAAGCTGCACTCTCTAAAGCCGAAAACACAGCATCCATGGGACCGGACAACATCCCAGGCTGTGTTTTACACGAACTGGCTCCCCACTTAAGCACCATGTTCAATAATAGCCTTGCATCAGGCTTTGTGCCCAATGAATGGCACACAGCAGCAGTTATCCCACTCCACAAAGGGGGGGCCACCACTGATCCTGGGAACTATCGACCTATTAGCCTGACGAGCCTGGTCTGCAAGGCCATGGAACGTATCATCATGGAACTCATAAACAAAGATATTGGTAACCTCCAAACTCTGGATTCCACTAATGTTTGGGTTTGTGAAAGGCAGGTCATGCCTCCTGAACCTGATTGACTTCTTTGAGGCAGTCACCAAAGCCGTAGATGAGGGTAAGGTGGTTCACACAGCCTATCTTGACCTCGCCAAGGCTTATAACACCATCCCCCATTCTGGAATTACAGCTAAACTCACTACACTAGATATAAATCCCTATGTCACAAGATGGTTTGCCATCTGGCTCACTGACAGAACCCACACTGTAAAAGTTGCAGACTCCAAATCTGACCTCAAAGGAGCGACAAGTGGAGTACCACAGGATTCCGTCCTGGGACCTCTCCTGTTTGGTATCTACTTCTCTGAAGTACAGGCTAACACAGAAGGCCTCTGGCTAATGAAGTTCGCAGATTACTGCAAACTAGGAGCCATAGTCAAGTCTCCAAATGATGTGGACATCCTACAGAAGGGCCTCGATGAGACAGATGCCTGGTGTCAGAGCCATGGCCTCAAGCTCAATGCCAAAAAGTGCAGTGTCATCCCCTTTGGTAAAAACTCTGCACCCATGAATTACCACATAGGCAGCAATCTACTTAACACTGAATGTGTGATAAGAGACCTTGGGACCCAGGTGGACAGTAGTCTCTCCTTTGATAGTCACATCGCCACAGTAGTCAGGAAGTCCTTCTACGTGGCACACCTCATCATAAAAGGGTTCTCATCCAGGAAAAAAAGAGGTCATTGTTCCCCTCTACTCGACATTTATAGAGTACAATGCCCCTTTTGGAATGTACCTCATAAGACATCTGCAGCAGCTGGAAAGCCCACAGAAGTACCTCACAAAGAGGATTACTGGCATCAAACAAATGCCCTAAACTGACCACCTCAAAAAAAGCTCCAGCTTTACTCCATAGCATATCACCTACAATGTGGTGATCTCTGCCTAACATATAAAGCTATGTCAATCTCAGAGCTGTTGGACATCCTACACCTAAAGAAATCCCAATCCCTCTGAGCTACACCCTCTAGAGACCTAAACCTTGTCACCACAATAAACAGGACATGCTGGAAGGATAGATTTCTGTCCCAGAGACATCCCATACTCTGGAACAGGCCACTCATCTATGTCAAGCAAAGTTCTTCATTTTTCATGTCAAGAAAAATCTAGATGAGTGGATGGGAAATAGGAAATTCACCCCGGGAATCACTTCTGTGTCTCTGCTCGACAGTGGCACAGGAAAATAACTTTCTTGGGTGGCGTAAGCCAGGGAACCTTGTTGGCTAGGCTTACGTAGGCCCTTGGGCCAATAGCCTAGTACCTACCTATGAAGGGAAATATTACAACAATAATTCATGTCCTTTGCCAAGAAAGTAGGGTGAGAGTAACTCTTTTTTTAAATATCCCATTGTGAAGGATTTTCTGATTATGACCACATGAAGGCCAAATTTTCTAATATCTATCTCACAAGCCAATGTTACTTGAATTGATTTAAAGTCCTGATATTCTGGAAAGAAACTATAGTGGATTTTTAAATGTTTGCAACAGATTTCCTACATCTTAGTAACAAAATGAATAAGCTGTTGAATCAGATATCAAAGAAATGTTTGAGGATTTTTTAGAACATGACAAGCAGGGTTAATAGGTAGATACTAGGCTATCTGCCCTAGGGCATTTATAAGCCTAGCCAGAGTGTATTTGGCTTCCGCCTCCCTATAAGATTAGTCTACTGTGCCTCTGTAAAGTAGGTCACAGAAGGTACCCTTTAAGATTAATTTACTGCGCCTCTGACTAGCAGGGACACAGAAGAGATCCCAGGGGTGAATTTGCGATTTCCCATCCACGTGTCCAGATTTTGCTTGAAGAGGGTCAGCGAGGGGCTATGTCTAACATGAATTGGGATTCTATTCAAGAGTGAGGGGAGCCTCTGGGAAATGAATCTGTCCCTCCAGCATGTCCTATTTATTTTTGTGCTGAGGTTTAAGTCCCTGGAGGGTGTAGCTCTAAGGGACTTGGATTTTTTGAGGTGGAGCATGTCCATTAATTCTGGGTTTGACATGGCTTTGTATGTCAGGCATAGATCGCCTCTGAATTGGCGGTAAGCAACTGAGTAGAGCTGGAGTTTCTTTAGTCGAGCTGCATAGGACATCTGATTGTAGCCCATGATCCTCTTGGTGAGGTACTTTTGGGGTCTCTCCAGTTGCTGCAGGTGTCGGGTAAGGTACATCCCAAAAGGGGCATTGTATTCAATTATGGGCCTGATGAGTGACGAGTAGAGGGGCACAATGACCTCTCTTGATCTAGATGCAAACCCTTTCGTGATAAGGTGGGCTATATAGAAGGTCCTTCTAACCACTTTGGCAACGTGATTATCAAAGGAGAGATTACTATCTATGTTGGTCCCCAAATCTCTAATTACTTCTTCCGTACTTAATGGATAACTACCTATGTGGTAATTTGTGGGCACCTTGTTTTTCCCAAAGGGGATGACTATGCACTTTTTAGCATTTAGCTTGAGGCCATGGCTCTGGCACCAAGCATCTGTCTCTGTGAGACCCTTTTGGAGGATGCTTGTGTCAGCTGGAGTTTCGATTATGGCCCCCAGTTTGCAGTCATCTGCGAACTTTGTCAGCCATAATCCCCCTGTGTTAGCCTGAACCTTAGAGAAGTATATACCGAACAAGAGAGGTCCCAGAACTGAGCCCTGTGGGACACCACTTGTAACTGGTTTGGATTCGGACATGGCACTTGCGATTCTGACCATGTGGGTTCTATCCCTGAGCCAGTTTGCAACCCATCTTGTGATATAGGGGTTGATATTTAAGCTGGTAAGCTTATTTATGATGCCCAAGTGGGGTATTGTGTCAAAGGCTTTTGCAAGGTACAGTTAGGCTGTGTGGACTACCTTGCCCTCATCTACGGCTTTGGTAACTGTTTCAAAGAAATCAACTAGGTTTAAGAGGCAAGATCTGCCCTTAACAAAGTCAAATTGGGTAGGGTCCAGTGTCTGGAGGCTCCCAATGTCTTTGTTTATGAGTTCCATGATAATACGCTCCATAGCTTTACAGACTAGACTAGTCAGGCTTATGGGGCGATAGTTCCCGGGGTCCGTTGTGGCACCACCTTTGTTGAGTGGGACTACTGTAGCTGTACACGCCATTCTTTGGGTACATATCCTGTAGTAAGGCTAAGTTTGAACAGTGCCTTAATGTGAGGGTTCAGTTCTTCTTGGAGCTTGTGTAAGACACAGCCTGGGACACCGTCCGGTCCCATAGATGCTGTGTTTTTTGCTTTGGAGAGGGCAGCTTTCACCTGTGCATCTGTGATGTCAGGGAGGTTACATTCAGTTGGGATAGGCATTTGCTCCTTTGGGGGGGAAAGGGGGGAGAAGTTTGCGCTGAATCTGTCAGCCAGGATGTTGGCTATGTCTGTAGGTTCGGTATATTTTGTACCGTTATGCAACAATTCAGAGCATATCTGGGAGGTTCCACCCATATTCCTGACATAACTAAAGAAGGCCTTGTGATTATCTTTAGGGTCTAGAGCAATTTATCTTTCGAAACTGGCCTTTGATGATTTTATGAGGGATCAAAGTTTCTTGCTAATACTGATCAGAGATGCCTTCCCTTTTTGGGATTTTGCTCTGTCATGTAGTAGCTTCCTCCTCTGTTAGATAGTTTATTTATGGCCAGGGACCACCAGACAGGTCTCCTGTTTTTGGAGGAGTTAGTCTTGGTGTTATTTGGGATAGCACGATCCATGCATTTCTGCAGGTGCTCATAGAATGCATTTGTAAAGGATTCTGTGGATTGGGCTGTATTATCTTCTGGCCCGGGGACTTTAAAGGATTCCACCTCAGTCTTGAGAAGTGCAAAGTTGGCTTTTGAGAAATTCTTTACCGTGATTTCCTTGGCTGGGGGTGGGGACGGGATATGGATGTCCAGGGAAATTTGTTTATGGCCTGATCTTACCAATGAGGGGTTTACCTCTGGTGTGGAACATACCATGTTGGTGATTACCAGGTCCAATATGTTGTTTCCTCTTGTGGGAGTGGTGACCAGTTGTTTCATCGCGTTAGAGTTTATAAATTTAAGGAACCATTGGGCAAGGGTGTTTGGGCTTGAGTAGTTTTCCCAGTCAATGTTTGGGTAGTTGAAGTCACCCAATATCATAGTGTTTGGAGAGACCTTCATATTCTCCAGCATTCTCAGGAATACCAAGTGGGGTTTCTGTAATAGGGAGGGTGTTCTATAGCAGGCTACAAACTGAAAGGCAGTTTTGCCCGCTGTTAGTTGCACATGGATGGTTTCCAATGCTTCGTGCAGTGCCACTAACCTGGAGGTGTAGGTATCTTTGATGAATATAGATACTCCCCCTCCTTTTGTGCTTCGGTCCAAGTTTTGGGGCTGAAACACATGGTATGAGTTATAACCTGGTAGTTCTGGGGTGCTCTCAGGAGCCTTGGACCAGGTTTCTGTTACTGCACAGACATCGATTTTCTCCATACTGAGGAGAGCCTCGAGTGCGTGCATCTTGAGGTTTAGACTTCTGGCATTGAGTAGCATTACCTTTAGTTTTTTAGTTAGGGTAAGATGAGAAAACTCCAATAGAACACTAATTTGTTTTTTCACAAATGTCCATAGCTGTTGCTGGAAAAGGGAGGGACTAGATTTTATTATACAATCACCTCCCCATTAATATTCCAAAATGTGCATGCTGATTGCCCAGCGTGCTCATTGTAAATCCCATAATATACCAATGGAAAAAGGTCCGGTCGCCCGGACTTTTATCCATTGGTATAAAGTGCTCAAAACATTTTTTTAAACAAAAAAAGAAAAAGAAAAAATGGAGCAATGGAGACTTTCTTTTTTCTGTTGCTTCCGTTTCAAAGCATTGATGTACTGAGTATGCTACACATGCTCAGTATATCAAAATAAGGAAGCAGTGTACCACAACCAGCGGAAGAACAGTAATGCTCCATTATACAAAGACATTATTTAAGAAAAGTAAGTATTCTTTTTCTTAAATAATGTCATTGTATAATAGCAATAACCGACTCAGTGGTTGTGGTATATTGAAGTTTACACACGGGTTGCCTTTATTTAATCACTGGGGCTTCACTCTCATGATTAAACCACACCAACCATAGGTAAATCTTCAATATACCACACCACGTTGTCGGTTATTGCTTAATTAGACAACAGTGTCAACTATATATATAATGTCTACCACAAAGTCTTAGAAGAGTAGAAAATTGATTTGCTTTGGGTTTAATAAGTAACAAATAGTGGTAAAAGAAAAAAAATGGATGTTGTTAATACAGTCATCTATTAATAGTTGTCTCGAATATATAAATCAAGAGGAAGAAATTTTAAGTGCGATTTTGAAGAATGCAAACACATGGGGAAAATGCAACTACTGACTGCATATAGATGCCCAAAAGTTGAATTGTCTATCACATCAGTCTTTCTGCATGGAACTGTAATATTTAGGTGGACAAGCTACATTGATATTGGGTGACTTCAATTACCCAAATATTAAATGCAGAACAGGTGCATTACTTTAAAGAAATTATATTTTTGGATACTATGAATGATTATAGCTCAATATAAATGGCGGAATCTCCAACATGTAATTTGAACATCTTAGACTTGATTTTTGTTATTCTAGAAAGAATAGTTACTGAGTTAAATGTATCATCCCAACTGGGAAACAAATCAAAACATACTTTTTAAATTAAGTTCAAATTATGCATTCAAGTAAAATTTGTTATTATGATATCAAACAGACATGGATATATTGCTGTAAAATAAATGCAATATTGACTGGGAAACTGATAGTCAAACTATTTATAAAAAGTGTGAGTGGAGGAAGATCAACCATATCTGTGACTCATTTTTAGGAAAGATTTCTAAAATGCTAAGTGGGGGTCTGACAAAAACACTAGTGGAACCAACTTTTAACTAGACAGTTTAGGAAAAAGAAGGATTTTATAAGCTGCATATACAGTATCATACTAAATATAACAAAAAAAATTGAATGGTATGATTAAAAGATTAAATGAAGAACTTCACCCTAAAAAAGAAATATGAGAATTCATTAACTGGTATGATTGATAATAGAAAGAAATTCTACAAATATGTTAATATCACTAAGGAATCTCAAGTCATTTTTCACTCATTATTTCATCAAGTGATATTTGTCACCAATGAGTACAGAATGTCAAAGGTATTTAATACATATTATGCTGGGCTATTAAATTTTGATAAAAGAAATGATAATTACATTGCAGTCACTAATGATTTGATTAATTGCCCATTTAGTACAAATTAAGAATTTAAAAACTCAATAAACAGAGTTGAGAAAATGTGCTCAGTGGGTCTGGATATCCTCTCTCAACAATTTGCCCATTTAATTTCTATAAACATAGTTTCCCTGTTGTAAATATTTTTAACAAATTGCATTTACAAAGTGTTGTACTTACGCCAGGAAAGAGCTTATGCAGTGTCATTTTTTAAATGTGGTGATAAGCAAAATATAGTTACTTATTACAAAATAAGCCTTATATCAGTAATTGTAAAATATTTTGGATGATGTACATTATGACATTTAGTAAGGGAGAACATTTGTGTACCAAAACTATACTGTGTACAGTATAGTTTTATCAAGAGTATCTCAACACATGACAGTCAACGTTTCATAACAAAGATTCAATTATAAAGGATAAATGTAAAGATAGCTTAGCTGTATAGTTTGTTGTTATCAAAGCATCTGATTCTTTATTACATAATCAAATACCTTTTTTCCTATAAAGATTAAAGGTAAATCCTTACATAATAAACTGGTTTGTTGACTGCCCAACTTGCTGTGACCAATATGTTAAATTGTAGTTTGCAAGATCAAATCTAATGACCACCGAGTGCCACAAGGATTATGTTTAGTTGCATTACTTTTCAATATGGTATTTTTTGAGTTGTCCAATTCTACAAAATTTTCAGTATGTAAAAATGCTGATGATTGCATGGTGAAGGCAGAAATGAATAACTGTAAAGACATGGATGACTTAAATATATAATTAAATAGCTTACTTGAGTAGACAGTTAAAGAAGGACTTCAATTATAAAAAAATGTAAAGTTGTCCAATTGGGAGAATATCAGGAGTTAATGATTATCATGGGAGGGAAAGAGCTTGAAACGGTTAGCCAATTTAGAGATCTTGACACCATTCTAAGCAAGGGACTAACATCTAAGATGCACATACAAGTTATCAATACAAGGTCACTGACAGATGGGATTAACCCTGTGCATAGCAAAACCAGAAAGTAAAAGGTCCTAAAGGCAAATTTATAGTAATAATAGGCATACTTTTGAATATAATTTGGCATTCTGTCCTTTGCCATTGATAGGTCAGATATTGCATCATTAGAAATGGCTCAAAGATGTTTTACAAAAGAATAAAGTATTCTAAAAATCTATCACATACAGACAGACTTAAACATTGTGATCTATATAGTACACTATATAGATTAGTTAGAGGAAAATTGAGCTTGGCATTTTGGGTAATTTGTAAACAGGAGTTGAGGGCTGACTTAAGCTTATTGCTGAAAGGACAATATTATAGCATAAGAGAGGGGTTTTACTTATAATAGTACTATAAAGATGGTACGAGAAAAATGCAAACAGATGAAAAATCAGTCCACAGGCAACCTTGTAACCAGCAAGCCAACCACAAGAAACTTTTCTCCCTTATATTTTTTTTATTTCAACAACAGCATTTTCGCTGTAACCCCTGTCACAGCTTCATCAGAGAAAACAGAACAGTTTCAAAACGCTCATATTTATAAATTTAAAACTGGAAGTGATCAAATAGGCATCATTTCCTAATTAACTACTATAATGTTTAAAAACACAATAGGTACTAAATTTGCTTCAAATTAATAAATATTAAACATTATCCTAATATTAACAATATCAAATCAACTAGTCTATGAAATAAAAATATTGCCTATACATGTATATAATATAAAATAAAATATTATATCAAAAAACATTTTATATAAAAAAATTATATACCATATAAAAAATCAATCATACTAATCACTATATCATAAATAAATTAGTGGCTAATAAAATATTTTAATACAATCTTAATAGTACTATAAATAGGGATAAGTAGATTTTTCAGTTTGTCCCTGTTATGCAATAAATTGCGTGTTAGGATATGAAGATAATGAAATTGTGGACACAAGCCATGTAAATTAGGTTTACAAGTAGGCCTGGCTAAAACTATAAAAAGTGCCTTTTGGACCTTTGATTCTCTGGTTTCTACTATATTTAGGGTTAAGCCCATCTGGATGAGTGATTACACAGGGGATAATAAATATAAACACAGTATAATGGAAATGCGATATTAATCATCTAATGGACCATTAATAGATATGAATTAACTATGTAACCATGTGAATGGACTACTTTGAGGAGACACTGTCAGAAGAAATTGATGAAACAGTGTCAATTTCTGTAGATTAGAGCACTCTGGTAATTACATGTTTTGCTTATATGAAGTCTGCAGGAGTGGATAAGCTTTGTCTGGAAGTGAACACACTAGATCATTTTTGGAATGTTATAGTTAATTTGCCTTTCAATTTTGAATGAAAGAATGACTATTCCATGTAGACTGTAAAATAGGGTGGCAGTCACTGTATACAAATAAAAGGGGCAACAGGAAGCTGCCTTCCATTTACGAAAAGACCATCTTTCCTGCTCTAATTCCAACATGTTACAGAATTACAAAAAAAAAGGAAAAAACCCAGCAAAACTGCAAGAGAAAATGGAATTTCAGCAACTGCTGTCCTCCTATGCCCATGCACCCCCAACTACATACGTACATTAATTGTGAGAAAGCCATAACCATGAGAAAAAATTAATACTTTGAAACACAGAGGTCTTGGAATTAATAAATGCAAGTCCTCAGTATTGCTCATTCAGACTCACTATTCCAGGGTTCATAGCTATAGTTTTCAGAATTTAAAACTGGTACTGTCTTGTGTCTGTGTCTCCTCAGTTTGTGAGATTCATGGACAGTGTATAATGGCACATCCAAATTTTGGATGTCACAATTCCCCACTCAGGAATCATTAAGAAACTCTCCCAGATTTCAATTAACCCATACATCAATAGATGTGCAGCTAACTGGCTCACCAACAGAATGAACTCTGTCAGACTTGGGGAGACCAACTCCACCAGCAGACCAGTTACCAGTGGGGTACTACAAGGATCTGTGCCAGGCCCTCTGCTGTTTGGAATCTATTTCTCTGAAGTCCAGGTGAAAACAGATGACCTGTGCCTTGCCATGTTTGCAGATGACTGCAAACTGGATGCAATCACAGAGTCCCTGAATGATGTTAACATATTACAGAAGGGACTAACACAGACAAATGATTGGCACCAAAGTCATGGACTAATGCTAAATGCAAAACATGCCTCATTATCCCCTTTGGCAAAGAATTAGCTCCTGATAATTGTGATATAGTTAGCGCTCCTCTAATTTCAAACCCACTGGTGTGAGACATGGGAAGACAGGTTGATAGCAATCTAAACTTCAATCACTGTGTGTCCATTGTGGTAAGGAAGGCATTCTACATTGTCCATTTCATAAATAAAGGCATTGCATCCAAGACTAAGGAGATTATAACTCTGCTGTACTCCACCATTATCAGTCCACTAACTGAGTACAATGCTCCCTTCTGTATGCACCTCACCAGACACCTTGAGCAATTGTAGAAACCAGAGATGTTTCTAACCAAGAGAATATAGGGACTATAAAACATGTCATACATTGGTTTCTAACCAAGAGAATCCACTACCTCCAAAACATGTCATACATGAAAAGACTGAAAGCCCTGTCACTGTACTCTGTATCATATAGGCTGCTGAGAGGGTGACCTGTGCATGGCCTACAGAGCAGTCTCTGACCCTGCCCTAATGTAAATAATATACATCCACAAATCAAATTAGATAAGACTCTCTTGCTCCAGAGATCTCAACCTAGTCTGTGACAAACAGAACATGTTGGAGAGACAGTTATAGCTCCCAGAGATTGTCACTCCTCTGGAATAGCCTCACACTTCTTGTGAAGCAGAGCTACTCAATGACCCTATTAAAGCTTATCCTTGACAACTGGATGGGTGATTGTAAATTCACCCTAGGGATGGCACCTATGTCCTTCATGGACAGGGGGAGCCAGTGTTGATCATTGAATCATTCTGCTAGAAATTACCATCTAAGCATGGTCAATTTGGGTTCACTGTTTTTTTTTTTTTACACAGCTAGGCTTGTAAAGGTCATATGGCCATTAGTCTAGTAACATTCTAAGTATCTATTTGGAGATTAGGTTGTGTTCTTGGCCTCAAGTGAATGTGATCTTCAGCAGGCACTAGAGTAATTCAACACTGTGTGTGACATGGCTAAAATTAAAATCAGCATCTCCATAACAGTGGTCATGCTAGTGTTTGAGAAATTGTGGATTTCTGTAAGGAGATGAAGAGGGAACTCCTACTTCAACTACAGGATCTTTAATCATCATGGTCATAAGTTGGAGTGGGGTCAAGAAACAGACTAGCAGATGAATGCAGTGACAGTAACACTGCATATGTTCTATCATCTGTGTTGGTGAGGTGAGACTGGAGTTATTAGACAAAACGCTCAAAGCATCAATTCAATGTCCTTTTCCTCACAGGCTTTTTACAGTGAATGGAATGAAACTGGTGACACAAGCCATATAAACTAGGCTCATTTAGGGTAGCTAGATTCATTCTCAGTGATGAAGTGAGGAAACCTGAAGTCTAGTAAGAACTCAGGGTAGAGATTACTACCTTCTGGGTTAAGAGACATCAGTTAAGTTAATTTGGGCACCCATAGAAGATACTAGAGGACATCCCCCATCAGAATGGAATTAGATAATTCCAGCCATGAAGATGGCCCAGGGCAGACAAAGATGATGTTGGAGAGCTCATATCTTTTAACTTGATGGGAATGTTTTGGGATACCACAGGACATACAGCTGCCTAAAACAACTGACTACCAGCATGGCCTTTACCAGCACAAGCATGCCAGAAAACTGATGGATTGATTGAGGGATGCATGTATAATAAAAGGCATATGGCTGGAAAAGCTTTTCATGTAAGGAAGACTAAGTAAATTATTTTTGTATCTGAGAAAAGGATAATGTTCATTTTCTGTTTGCTCAGCTTTATGAATGAGAATCTACCACCAGTATTAAAGCAGTTAGATCTATCACAGTGGTATGAGACAGAGACCAGGACAAGGAAGTCCTTGTTGAATGTACTGATCACAATGTGTCATTCTCAGGACAAAGCACAACTCATGTGACTACTTCCACACTCTGGTTAGTACTCTGTGCCTTCTGAGGCAATGCAATCCAGATGGACATCAAACAGAAACATCCCATCTATCTCCTCTTAGGCAGTTAACAGTTTCCAGAGACCAGGACAAGGAAGTCCTTGTTGAATGTACTGATCACAATGTGTCATTCTCAGGACAAAGCACAACTCATGTGACTACTACCACACTCTGGTTAGTACTCTGTGCCTTCTGAGGCAATGCAATCCAGATAGACATCAAACAGAAACATCCCATCTATCTCCTCTTAGGCAGTTATCAGTTTCCAGTCGTTTTGTGAATTCATTGGCACAGTTGACGAAATTATGCAGAACTTTAAATGCTCATCACGATTTGCAATATCTCACTGACCATCATATTTTGGGACAATAGCATGGGGTAAACACCTCTACAATGATGTCGGGGGGGGGGGGTTGGTGCACTAAAACATCTGTTTTGATGATCATCTCATTTTGGAAAAATGCTACCAATATGGGGTGGCATAATGATGCATTGGTTAGCTTTGCTGCCTTACAGAGCTGCTTCTCCAATTTGCTTCCCAGTGAGGGTAGTTTGAATGCACAGCGAGGGCATCCTCCCCCAGTCTCACGTCTGTATGAGTTTCTGCCAGGTGTTTATGTTTCTTCCCACATCCCAAAGATATGCCATATGGGAAATTGTAGCTCTTTAAATTACACTGCAAGTGTGTGTTTGTGTGTGTGTGTGTGTGTGTGTGTGTGTGTGTGTGTGTGTGTGTGTGTGTGTGTGTGTGTGTGTGTGTTTGTCTGCCTTGGTTAGTGTCCTGTGACAAACTGCTATCACCATCTTACCCAGAAAGACATTTCCTACCACGTACCCAGTGACTGTCAAGATTATGGAAAGCTTGTACTATACAATCAACAAATGCATGTGTATGTCATCAGTATGTTAATGTTTAAGAACTGTAAACATAATTCTTGTCAACTGACTCCAGTACAAATAAAGGAGTTAATCAAAACTGCTTGTCTCCTAGTGAATGCCATCAAATATATTGCTTACAAACAAACAAGTCTAGGGCAAAGCATTTGTATAATTATGACCCATGTAAACACGCAGTGACTGGCTATTATATCCCCTTCTGGCAAACAAGCTATTGTTGATTGGCTGTGATATTCTTTTCTGGTATACCATGATGATAATCATTCATTTTCAACAGGATAGTTTGTATGTTAACTTTTTAATCCATGTGACAGTGTTGCATTTGCATTCTGTAAATACACAGGTCTTCAATTGCTCCAGATGGTTAAACTACATGTACATTGCTTTTAAAACAGAAAGAAATTAAGTTTTTTTTTAAATAAAGAATGCAGATCATGTGTTGTTTATAAGATTAACAGATGGTGCTACAGAATGAATATACATATATATGGATGTATTATTTGTAACTGAATAATCACTAATTCGACTTACGGGAAATCAACGTACAAATGCTGAAACACAAAACATTGTGCACATGCTCTGCTGATTACACTGGATTTGGTTAAACCAACAGCAAGTTTTTTTTTTTCAGGGTGCAAGCCCTCTGCACACCTCACAGCTCCTACTAATCATGTAAACTAATATACTAACGCCAGGATCACACAATCCCCATGGAAAGAGAATATTCAATCACTTGTACATGCTGACAATCTGTATCTGTCACCTACATGATATCAACAATGGGATTGTTCAATCCCAAATAATAGAGCCATATATATGTACATATATATATATATATATATATATATATATATATATATATATATCTACACACACACACACACACACACACACACACACACACACACACACACACACACATTTATTTAATGAGAGAAATAGAGAAATGTGAGTGTGTGTGTGTGTGTGTGTGTGTGTGTGTGTGTGTGTGTGTGTGTGTGTGTGTACTTTTTTTGAGGGGGTCCTGCTGACAGCCAACTATCAGCAGTCATTACGACCTATCCATTGTCCACATTCTTCACAGATTATTCAGTACCTGTGTATTAAGAACATATCAGAAAAACTGTATTTGGGCAGCCATGAGGTTTTTCTGCATGATAACCTATGCCCACTTATGGGAACAACTGTGTTACTCCACTGGCCCCTTATTCCATCCCCTGGAGTGTGTGTGTATGTATGTACGCACATGCTCATAACTGCATGTGCGTTTGCACTGACTTACAATTGCCACATGACCACCCAGGGAAAGTTAACCCTCATCCTCCTAGTGTAGGACCTATCCCTCTACTCAGTGTTGCATAGGCTCCTGAGAGGTGATCTCTCCTTAGCCTTCCATGCTATGAAGAAACCAGTGCTCTCTGAATGCCTTCATCTAAGTAAAATCTGGTAAAGCAAGCACCCACTATTGAGACTTTAACCTATACTTCCAATTTAGCAAAACCAGATGGAGCAACAGACACATAACACAGGATACCCCTAATTCTAGAAAAGACTGCACTTATATATCATGCAGAGAACTTCAATGGCAACCTATAAAACCAGTCTGAATGGGTTATCTTAAATTTTCACCTGGGATATGTGGGGAATCTATTTAATGGTGAACACTGACGACCTCCCAGTGTAATTGTTGATGCTATTGAGCTTACCAATGGCCCTTTTGGCTATAAGCTTATCAAGGGTCTATACTGAAACACTGAACGCTAAAAACAGTGAACGATGTTTCATCGACACATTTTCAGTGAAAGCTGAAAATGTCGAAACCACAGAACAGCGATTTCTTTCCTAGGGAATGAAATCGCTGTTCCAACTCCCCAAAAAAAAAAAAATTAAACACTTCCAAACACATACCCTAACCCAATTATACCCCCCAAAAACCAGTAAACAACTAAATACACATATGCACATAACCCAACCATACAGCTAACGAAAATAAAAAACAGTAAACATTTTAAACCATATGCATTTACCTTAACCCACACCCTAACCCTAAGGTCAGTAACTCTCGCACATTTACATAAACAGTTCCAAACACATACACACTTACCTTAACCCTAATTCTATGCCCCCAAAGCAAAAGTAAACAGCTGAAAACACATACACATGTAGCTCACCCATACATCTAACATAAAATAAAAAAACAGTAAACACCTTCATACATGTGCAATTACCTTATCCCGCAACCTAACCCTAAGGTCAATAACTGTTGCACATTCACGCTCGGGAGCTATACCGGACAAGGGACCACACTACACTTCAGAACACGGAAAAACAACGAAGCGGTCAAGCGACTTCTTTCCCAGGGAAAGAATTCGCTGAATAGCCACTTCGCTGTTTTGCCCGTTTGCTCTACATGTGTCAACGAAAACGCATTCGACAAAATATAGGAACCCGCTTATCAAGAACCTATGAAACTTTGTTACCTATCAACCTCTGCTTGTCTTCTTATTCTTCTTTTTCTTTCAGACGCTCCCGTTAGGTTTTGCCACAGTGAATCATCTGTGTATTTCTTTCTGTCCTCTGCATCTTGCTCTGTCACACAAACCGTCTGCATGTCCTCTCTCACCACATCCATCAACCTTATCTTGTGCCTTCCTCTTTTCTTCTTACCTGGCAGTAATTGTTGCGGCTACTGAGATTACCATTGACCTTTTGGCTATAAGCTTATCAATAACCCATGAAACTTTGTGACCTATCGACCTAGGCTTGTACAGGAGTAAATTGAACATGACCCCCGACACCCCTCCCATCTATAGGTGAGCTGGTGCTGTTTACTAATTTTTATTTCTCCAGTGCAGTTCTTTCAGTATCTGAGATACTATTTCAAATTGGACCATTTTGGATAAAGTCAGGGTTTTATCCCTCTGAACCACAAAGACAGGATTTATGTGGGTTACATTTAATTACCTTATTTCCCTGAAAATAAGACTGGGTCTTATACTTTTTCCCTGCCGAAATACGCATTAGGGCTTATTTTCAGGGAATGCCTTATTTACCCCCCGTACAACAATCTACATTTATTCATTTATTCACATACAACAATCGACATTCATTCATGTACACAAATCTACATTTATTCAAGTACAAAAATTGAAATTTACTTGGTACTTTTCATTTATTGGGCAACAGTTCTAGGTAATGCATTAACAGTTGTGTGAGAATGCTACATAAACAGTGTAACAAACATTTCAACTTCAGAATATCTACACCTTGGCTTTGACAGTGCAATATTTCATGCTTAACAGAAAGTGCAGAAAAATCTCAATACATGTGTATTGGAGGAGAGGAATAAAACAGGTGAATAACTGCCACTTTTTGAGTGGTGATGCTTTCTTTATTCCTTAAATAAAGTAAAAATGCCAAAAAGGTTCCAAATCCACAGACAAGTTTTAATATACTTAGAACAGTAATGTGAAGTGCTTTTCATCCAGTTGAATCACCGGACTTCTTCAAAGTTCAAGCCACAGGCACAATTTTTAAATACATAAAATGTTTCACTCCATTCAAACAGCTGACAAATCAGCTGTAATGCATAATTTATAACCTTTATTCCTTACCCAAACCGTAAGAGAAGAATGAAGTCTGGGAACTAGTCACCTTACTTCTTAATTACCCCTTGATAATGAAATGTTACCTTAATACAATAAAGTAAAAAAACTGACAGAGTTTGCTGGCAGCTGAAAGCAGAAGCAATCCATTCTGTTGCCCCGATAACGGAAAAGTTATTCAAATATAGTCATGTCATCTTCTGGAATATTGTCATAAGTCTCCAACCCCCAAATTCCGGCCTGAATTTCTTGCAACTCCATTTCCTGTAGAACCATTGGCCCCAATCTGTCATGCCTAGCAATAGAGCTCTCCTTAAATGAGCACTGCTTGTCCAAGTAGCCTGCTCATAGTGCATTGGCAACACAGCTGTCAGTGATTTTATCCCATGAATTCTTCACCCAAGTCTTGACCTCTTGCAGGCTAGGCTTCACAAAGTTTCCATGCTGATTTCTCTCCATTCTATTTTCAATGCAGTCATTGAGTTCCATGAGCAAATGCTACTTGAATGGCTTGTTTATTGCAATATCAAGAGTCTGGAGATAGGCAGTCATTCCTGTGGGAATCATTATTTGATCTATTCTTCTCTGTGCAAGGAATTTCTTCATGTCTTTAGCGAGGTGAGTGATGGCTGAATCCCAGACTAGCAGACCTCTTTCAGCACCTTGCAAAACAAGTGGTAGCATTACATCGACCCACTTCCTTATAACTGCTTGTGTGCACCAGGCTTTTTCAGTTTCAAGAATGTAAATGCCTGAAACACATTCAATCTTATCTTTCTTGCCCTTACTAATGATTAGAGGTGGGGTTTTCTTTCCATCTGGACGAATTGCCAAAATACAGGTAATGTGTGCACTTTCGTAACCAGTGGAGGGAATGTAGATTGACAAGGCACCCCTCTGATCAACTGTTGTTTGAGATCCTTGGCCCATGAACACTGCAGTTTCATCCATAGCAATCATGTTGGAGAGTTGGCATTTAGAAAAGTCGATGGCATCAACAAAGGACTTGAATGCAAGTGCATGTTTAATAACTTCAGTATCTTCCAGCTTGAACAGTGTTGTTGATCTTCTTAGAGACAGTTCATATCTCTGAAGGAAGCCATCCAGCCAATGTTGTGATGCTTTGAATTCTTCTGGGGATATTTCTAACTGTGATGCCATTGCAAGGGCAAATGCTTGGATATCAGAGCTGCTCACAACCAAAGCCTTTGCTCTCCTGTTAGCAATCTATTCACAAATGATGTCTTCAAGCTCAGGAAATAATGGTTGCCGACCTGATCCACACTTGCACTTCTTAACATTTCCCTTGTGGGCCTGTTGACTGAGGTTATCGTACGCTGCTTGCCATTTTCAGACCATTCAGAGATCCAACTTCTCTTTTCAGAAAGCCATCAGATTCTTTTCCTGGGAGTCCTCCATGATTCTTTTCTTGTACTCGGAATAGCTCTTTCTGTTTGCACTCATCTTGTCGGGGGGGGGGGGGCTAATTGAAGACTTACAAAACAGGAGTGGCAACACAAAATGGTGACAGTTAAGAAGACATAACCACACCCATTCATTATCAAGTGAGCACGTTTTATGTGCGCTGACTTTACTTTGACCAATCAAAGTACACTTGGCAATGTTTATGGGCCAAGGATCTCAACCGTCAAGTGTGAGCGAGGATTACGGTTACTGTGAGAATTGTGGAGGACTACCGGGGAAAGAATCTTATGAATTTATGCAAAGAGAAAAAGTTGGGTGTCCAAATGGTCTGAAAATGGAGAACAGAGTATGATAAACTTAGTCAACAGGTGTCAATAATATTATTATTTTATAATTCAACACGTCCGTCATGTGTTGTTGACGATCTTAACTGGGGCTTATTTTTGGGGTAGGGCTTATATCATGACCACCCTGGAAGGTTAGGTCTTATTTACAGAGAAATATGGTAGGATTTATGCAATATTACAAATATCAATATATTTAAGTAAAGCTGTCAGTGAAACTGAGAATTCACTTTGTATTGCAGTGATGCTTTTTCCAATGAATGAATGAATAAGAGTAATTCTTGCTGCCTGCAGCTTCCATACTGGAAGGAATAACACTTTTCCTAAAATATGCAGCAATCTCAGGGTTGATTAGATGTGTATGGTGGAGAGACCAGCAAGTGATTGCAGGAAACTTTACACCTCTAGAGGATTGTTAACATGGCTTTGTAGAATTTTCTGAATTGTTTGGTAGGAAAACAATGCATGCAACAGTAAAAGTTGCATTCCATGAACTATGCTTTGTTAGAACCATGCATTAGCTACGCTGTGTGAAAAGAAGTGTTGTATTTCTTTATCTGCAAATCATTTGTCACACAGACATCATCAAAACAGCTAAACATTCAAGGAACAAAACCACAGGCCTGTTTCACTCTCAGCATGACATAAATATGTGCTTTTATTTAAATATGATTACTACTGTTTGAAATGAAAAAATGCTGTAACTGAAGAATGAAAGTAATTGGAGAAGGAAAAGAAAACTTTTTATTTTCATTTTATGATTTCATTTTGTGGTTTAAAATAATCAGTTTGATGAAAAATTTGTAATGATTCATGTCACATTATCTTATACAGATGGAAACTTTTTCTATGGTATTTAAAATACTCTAAGCAGTGCTACAGTAAGGGCTTTTAACTATGGAGTGCATATATAATGTTCACTGATTTTTTTTTTTTTTTTTTTTTTTTTTAATATCTTTATTGCACCTTTCACTGTTTCTATCACTTTATCCCGTTAGAGGCTATAATATGCTGCTGTACTGATATGCATACAGTTTACACCTTTTTGCTTGCATCCAGGGTCTTACCTGAAAAGATTCCAGTTCTGATCAGCCTAACTACTAAAAAACTAAAACTAATGTATTTCGGCTTTTCCCGGTTAGGGGTCGCCAAAGCGGAGCTCCGGTCCACTAATGATTGGCAGTGGATTTTTATGGTACCGAATTGCCAGCCCAACGCCCAACCTTCAAAGAAGGCACACACATTCACGCACACACCTACCTGCATGTCTTTAAATGTCACTCGACCACAGGGAGGAAATGCAGATTCCACACAGAAGTCACTCCAGCCGAGAATCGAACCAGGAGAACCTCCTGCTGTCAGGCAACAACGCTAACCGCTGCACCACTGTGGCCTATTCTAACTGCTCAATAAGCAAATCAATAAATAACATTCTGCTGCCTACTAATAAATACTTATTTAATACCTCAAAAGATTATATGCATAACATTAGAGGGCAAACAATTATCCCAATTGCCTGGTGTAATTAAAAACCTTAGGAAGACATTGCCAGGAGAAATTACAATTTCCTACTTCATGCTAAATATAATCAATTATTCTATTGCTGTATTGCATGTAAATCAAGCAAAAAAGCCTGAAGTAAAAGACTAATGTAAGGTTACTTTAAAAGCACAGGCAGAACTGTTTACGTTTTCAGAAAATATGTACAATTAGGGCTAGAGAGCAGGGCAGGAGAAAAATAAGTACTGAACAGGCAACCAACTGGTATCTTTATGCAGTTCCAATCAGTAAATGGTGAAATTATCTGAAAGGGCATTCCTCTAAGTATCAAAGGTCTACCAGTCCTATATGTCAGCAAATTATTGCATGAAAAAGTAGTAAGAAAATTGTTCTAATCTGCTAACTTTATGAAGAAATGAAGTCATTACATTATCTGCAAACATACAAGGCAGCATGATTTACCAAATACAATGGTGTTCTGTAATTTCTAAACTGTAAAGGGAATTGATGCCACAGATGTAAACATTACAGTTGCATTAGAAGGGAAATGTTCTTAATTATACACATTAAGTTTCATTCAGACCTGAGAAATTCTAATTGTTTGTCTGGTAGGAAAGTGAACAAATCCCAAGACATTATTTTTAAGCATGATCATGGGCTAAGGGGGCAAAGAAAAATGCAGGCATACTGAAATACATGGCAGATATGCTAGTGGCACGATAACGTAAGTGCATGCACGCACACACACACACACACATGTATAAATAAAGTTATAGGTATATACATGCAGATATATATATATATATATATATATATATATATATATATATATATATATATTATATGTGTGTGTGTGTGTGTACTCATATGTGTATGATGTATACATGCAACCTGTTTTGTTAAGTAAAGAAACAATGCAAGTCACACAGATGATTCATGTAGCAATATACAAATTACATCTTTGGAAGAAAAATAAAGTAGAAAAAACTAAAACCTAAGTTAGGCAAACAAAGTCTATGAGCTATTAGACAATTTAACATCAGCACTTCTGAGGCATCACATTTTGGATGAGACGTTGCACTGAGGTCTTAAATACCTGAGTTCATGGCAGCTTTGGTAGATGATGAACTTAACTTCTAGTGATGAGTTGTCTCAGCACCAGCTAAGAAGGACTGCACACACTGTACAAAAATAACACAACGTCCTTGTATCATATATTGTCAAACAAACTTTATGAGTTATTATTTTCTTTGGATAGTGAATGTATTTATTGCATTATCAATTCCTGATGTTTTTTCATATGGATCGACAGGATTTACTTGCCACTTTAAAATGCACTAAACCTGCTTTCTTGTGCAGTTCTACTACCACAATCTGCTTAATGACCAGTGAGGGGAGAGGCATACTTCTGATGGCTATTAGAAAAGAGCTCAGCCTACTGACTTAACATGTGTTAAGGGCAAAATATTTCCCCAGTCGCAGACCTCATACTTGAGTAAATCAGTTGCATCACATTTTGAGCTGGTGTGATCACTGTTGGCATGTTCCTGGTAGTGATGTAGCTGTCATGCATTCATTGTATTCTGCCCAGTAGCGAGTGCACACAGCAGATGTTGAATCCTTCTTCTGTCAGATGAAGTCAACCTAGCAGTTTCTAGAGAACAGTAATTACCCATGTCATACCCAGAATATATTGGACTCTTCAAATACTGTACACATTGGTTCAATTCAAGCCAGTAAATGTCTTTTATCAACATTTTCTTTATCAGAAATGTAAAGCAAAATGATGTAGTCACAGTGTTTCTATTGATGGCTGCAACATCCTTCCTCTCAAAAATTATTCTTTCAGATAGCATGAAGACCAGAAATGACCCCTAGTATCATCATTCACAAAACTGACATATTAAGTTACTTTTTTTGACATAAGAACCACTAATCTGATATCTACCGCCTGCAGCATTGGTCCCCTTAACACCCTTGGGTGGGTGTTATTTACACAATAGCACATACCCTGTTGGGCATTATTGCTTGCATAGCCCATTCCATTTTCACCATCAACAATATGCTTTTAGCCATACCTGCAACATTGCTTGTCTGCACTCTCCATCTTTGACTTTACATGAAAGCAGAGTTTGAGAAGAAACAGAATGTTGGTAAAACACTTGAGCAAACCATACAAAGATGAAAAGTCTAGTGTGTTACCTAAATATATTGTTAGTTCTCCAGACATTACTTGACAGCAATACTTTTGTCAGTGATCAGTATCATTTCTTCCTGAGCTACAAGTAACCCATTAGGATTGGATTTACTGCGAACTGGACACTGGGTCTATAGGAAACAATTGCTGCCTATCACCTCATGCCAAATCCAGCCTTAGCTATCTGAGTAATCGGAAACACCCTTAACACTCATGCTACAGTACAGAGAACAGCTGACCTTTTAAATTCCACACTGCCATAACATATGATAGGCACCCCCACCCCCACTTAGTGACAACTTCTGTGTAATCACTTTTTTACCAAAAGACAAAAAAAAATCACCACCTCTTAAAGGTCACTTATTTACATTTTATAGAGTCACTAAAACTAATAAAGAAGTACACTATAATCATACAGTCGAAGTGTGATGGTGCCTTTTAACATGTCGTAAATGTTCTGGAATTTCTGCAGAATGAACTCATCCTACTCAGTAGAAGAAATCTCAAAGGTATCCATCACTCTGACAAGCAAAGAAAATAAGAAAACTAAAACCTGGAACATCTTTAGCAATATTAAAAATCACTTTAAATACTTGTTAATGCAGATGAAACTATGTATTTTATTTGGCAGAAAAATTGCATCTTGGCAGCCTTAAATCTGACGCACCAAGGGTAACATTGGACAAATGCTATTGAAGCTGATGTTTTGGAGTTTGCTGATAAATTACCAAAACATCTTGCTTTTGCAGTACTTAAGAAAGCCAATTTCTGATGATAATCATCTATTAAAGAACTGTCTCATTTTGGATTATTTTCTGAATTCCACTTCGGAAACATTAATATCTCAAGTATGAATTCACTTTAAAAAAATCCCAAAGCTTGAGAGTTAGTCCTTAGTTTTTGAAAGCATCCAGTAAAGTTATTATAATGCTTTTTATGTATATGCACAACCATGCTGTAAATCAAGAACTTCCATACCACTGGACAACTTCCAGGATTAATGCATTTCTCAGTACTGGACCCTGAGAGAACATTGTGAAACATCTGTCACACATCATTCCTTCCCTAGCTACAGAATCCATGATTGCATTGCTTTCTCATTATAAGAGAGACTGATCAACTCCTGTACATTCTAAGATGATGAAAACCTGGATTTAACTCAGGATACCACCACTGCATGGTTGTCATCATTAACAATATATATATATATAAAGAAATATGGATGAAGGAAATCTAAGAGGTACCATGGCAATCTGACTAGGGTATTGCAGCCACTCTGCTTAATCATTCTCAACCAAGAATTTAATAACTGCATCTTTTTCACAGACAGCACTCAGTACTTCAAGAACTGCCTACATAACAGAAATATCAGGTTTAAAGTGGATTGTTCTGTTAAATCCTATGAATCTCCTGGTCATGTTGCTTCAAAGATTATTAGTGGATTTAATGTTGTTGTTACTCATATTGTTTATCAGTGTACAAATAAAAGTCAAATTCACGCTCTAAATGTATACAGGTGAAAACAAACAAAAACAGTTGTGTCATTCCCTCTAGTGTTAGCTACACTCAGTGAGGAAGCATTCTGATGTTGTCCAAGACAAAACTTCAACATCAAATTAGATCAAACAGTAAGACTGTTGAATGAAAATCAGATTGGAGCAAACATTCAATAAAGTGAAAAACAAACCTTCATGCTTCCGACGGATAGAAACAGTAGCATCAAATATCTATGATTTTTGCATGATCCCTTTTTGAAAGTGTTCATAGTATGTAAAGAAAATTTAGGGCAACTTAGTCAGCAATTTAAAGATATGGTAAACTACATCATTTTTCAGTTGAAGCTGCATCCATATTTTGAAAATGGGATTCCTAAGTCTACAAAAGTACATGTTGCACTGTTCTTTACTTTATCTGTGTCAAACATCCAAAAGCTTGAAATCTAACTGAATAAAAACATATTTTCTTTCTTTAGAAACATAAAACAGAACAAAGCAACAAGTTCTTTTGAAAGGCAGAATTTCTGTCTGTTGCAGAAAGGTCTACCCAGGTGACCTCCTCCATTACAAGTTCCTGAATTTAAGACTCCGTCCTTGACAATACAGCTCTTTTCATGCCATACACAAATTTGACCCTTTCCTCTTGAACTGTATTATCTACACACTTCACTCACCATATTCTGTAACACTGTAAAACCTATCCAGTTAGTGGACCCAGAACAAGGAATGCAGTACTATATATATATCAC
Organism: Protopterus annectens; assembly: GCF_019279795.1. Lineage (NCBI taxonomy): Eukaryota > Metazoa > Chordata > Ceratodontiformes > Protopteridae > Protopterus > Protopterus annectens. Next base: position 747,193,386 of record NC_056727.1, read on the forward strand.
ATCAGGTCCAAACATACGTTATAACCATTCCTCATAAAACACACATATTTCTGACCTACTAAAAACACACATTTCTGACCTACTAAATACTGAAGAAAACCTCGAGCAGACTTAGCCATCAAAATAATTTGGCTTTTATTTATAAGTGGATTCATCAACCAAGTGGTCTTCATGAGAGCAACCTTTCAATAATATGTTGATCTGATGAAGTCCAGTTGGTGACTAAGCTTGCATGAATTTTTTCTGGGTCTATATTACTCGATTGAAAGCTGAAAACCCCAAATACCATTTGGGCGACACCAAATGGTTGGAAATGTGAAATGTCACAAGCATAAATGGAAATCACAGTAGGGAATATTTTCCCTTTACCTCAATGTAATGTAATCTCGGAGTTTTAATATTTAAGTAGCGGTGGCATGGCCCCCCACATGGGAGGCGCAGGGGGGCTTGCCCCCTTTCCCAGAGTATTTAGGTAAGTTTTTCTTTTTTTAAATTTTTTATTATATGTTCGATGTTTTAAACCGCTCATATGGTGTCGATCATATGAGAGTCGATGTTTAAAACTTCAGACATATAATACAGACCCGTTTTCTTAAGTACTTTTATAGAAAAAGAATTAACATCTGAAGTTTTGGACTATTTATTAATGTTTTCTTTAATTCTAACTTTAAGAGTTTTTATGTATTTATTTATTTAATTTCTCAAATAACAAGGAAGGAAAGGCAGTCTGCTATGTTCACAATGGAGGTAGCTATCTCCTCACATCCCTACTGTTGCTTATATAATAGACATTAGAGATAGTTAATATATAATCATTTATGGCAGCAGAACTGGAATGCAATGACCATTTGATCGTTTGCAGTTTCCTTTTTATAACTGCGTGCCCATAAGTCAAATGTATCTGAGTTGATACTCTTATAATGACCAAATATTAACTGTAAGGAAGATTCCTGCCCAGAATTCTTATTTACTGTCATTGATTCTCTCCTCTTCTTGTGGATGAGAAGTCATTGCCACTCCTATGATAATAATGTTTTTGTTTCATCTGTCATGTCCTTAATAATAGTTGATCTTCTATATTCTGAGCTGGTACTAACAAAGCTAAACATCTAGGCAATTGAGATTTCAGCATTTTTTCCATCAATAATTGTGATGATAATATGCCTACAGTTACTGAAGGAATGCTTTCATACTATTCTGTGGAATATAATATTTGTCTGGTTTAGCACATTAATTATCTTCACCAAATGTATCTACTGACCCAATAGAATACAACATTTTTCGACTTTGAAGTAATCCTTCTGAAACTCATAACCTTTGAAACATACACACATTTTTGACCATTAAACTGTGGACATCATTATGCATTTAGTCCATGTCTAGATGTTTAGCAAAGATTGATTTAAGCACACCTATCACAGCAGATGCTGTACTACCTTTAAACTGTAGTACTTTTAGTATTTTGAGTAACAATGAACACACCACTGAAAACTGAATTTATTTTGCTGAAAAAGTCATCTCATATTTTTAGCCAAGGTAAGGCATCATGAATCTCATGATGTATCAGTTCTTCCCTTTGTTTTTTCTGCCCCAATTTGCTACAACAGCACTTTCATGTTAGGCCAAACATTAGTTCTTGACCTCAATTTAGATATTTGCACATACGAATTATAGACTTTAGATCCACTTTGTTTTTCGTTTTTGATAGAATTATGACCTGCTCAGTCTTAAAATAAAGTTAAATAAATAAATTATACAAGAAGACCTTGAGCCATTTACTTTGTGATACATAACTGCTGCTAGTGTGTGTGTCAACTTTTATTTTGATGTTCTGGTATGTTCCCGAATGAGTGGCCAGCAAATCAGCTGTTTTTTTTTAGATTTTATTGGGGCATGTTTCAATAGTACAGGCATAAGTTAGACAGCCCTGGAGTCTCACCTTCCTTACTAGGTATCGCTCTTGTGAGCAGTAATCAGACTGATTTACTTTGTGATACTGACTTAATGCTACTGTGTGTCAACTTTTATTTTCACGTTCTTGAGTATTCCTGAATTAGTGGGCTCCAGATCAGCTATTTTTATTTGTGTTGTTGCTGTTGTTGTTTGGGGTTATGTGACTAGTTAGCATCCTTGATGGCCTCTCGCTTTTTATTAGAAAGCTCTCTTGCAAGCCGCAAAGAGCAAGAGAAGTCTTGTGCTTCAAGGGTGACACAAAGATACTAAGATGCATCTAGTATCTTAGTTCAATATGCACAACAGGGACAGAAAAGTCCGAGATACACAGGTATGGACATTAGTTGTTTTTTAAGTTATTTTCTATCCTTTATAAAATGGTCATAATTTCACAAACATGATTGCAGTGTCTTATAGAGAAAACAAGCAATTTATCAATGCTGTTGTTACTGTATGTACAGCTTAAGTAATAATGTTACCAATAAGGACTGTAGCTTGTGTAGAAAATGTGGTATTCTGGTGGATTTAGAATCTAAGATAGATTGTATAAGATGTGAAATTGGTTTGGATGGTGCAGATAATCTTGTAAGTGAAATTGTTTTAAATTAAAACAAGGCTTCTATCCATGAGAATACGTGTAGTATATCTACAAAATGTAAAGTAAAGGAGGATTGTTCTAATGCGTATGAAAATGCTGAATTGTAATTGCACTTATTCCAACAACTGAAAATGGTGTACAAACTAATCATTGCATTTCTCTATGCCAAACAACTTTAATGTGTGCACACAAGAAAAGGGCAATGTAAATCTTGAGATAAACCTTAGACAGGAAAGCTAGCAAAATCAAAGTTTGCTGCAATGTTATAAGACAATGTAAATCTCGAGATAAACCTTAGAGAGGAAATCTAGAAACATCAAAGTATATTGTGATGTTATTTTAGTAAACCAGAGGAGAATATTTCAATAATAGTGAAAAGTAAAATGTTAAAATTTAGAGCTGTAGGTGTAAATTTTCAGATCACCATCCCTAGTACAGAAAATGAGAATAACAACAACAGGACTATACAACAAAATGGAGTCTTAGTTCTGTGAGATTCTAGGATTAGAAAAGAAATCAGTCTACTTACAAGTACAGGCAAAGAAAAATAATTTTTAAAAGTCTCTGTACAAGTTACATGATATATTAAATGGCTTATAGAATTATCAGGTAAAATATCTTTTGACTTCATTATGAAACATGGTGGAGCAAACAATTTACTAGACAAACATTTACATCGTATGTGTATGTTGGTTAAGAATATTTTTCAGTTGTGTTTAAGTCAAAAAGTGGATTTATGCCTCTCTAAAATTCTTCTATTTTTATTTTTAACATTGTCACGCTATCAATTTTCAAAGGTCTTGTTATTCAGTAGGTGTACCATAAATGTCTAATATCTAAGATCTTGACTTTATTAGGGTATGGAATAATTTTCACAAAAAAAAAAAAATATTTCACAGAGATATGTTTCATTTGAACTTTCCTGAAGGCAATTTGTTAAGTAGGAAACATTCAGATAGAGTTAAGCATTTTTTTTTTTTAGATTTCAGTCAGCTTCTTAAAGTAGGAAAATAGTTACACATGTACCTCAGGCTTAAAGCCAACAAAATGGAGGAACTCCAGCTGCTTGACATGAGAATAACTATGCTGCTTTAGTGGTTATAGAGCCCTAGCAATATAATTTGGTGAACATACCTAGTTTTAAAAATGCATGACTGAGTGTGGCTCATAGAGGAGGCGTAGTTATATTTGTCACTAATAATTTAGTTTAAAATTCACTCATCCTTGGCTCCTACTCAAATACTCTAAATTATTAAGAAAGAAAAGAAGAAAGTTTATGAAAGGGCAAAAAAGTATAATAGTTTTTTTATGCTAAGAAGGCACTAGTCTTACTAGTAAGAGGTTAAAGACTTATTCGAGACTGGTAAAAATAGTTATAAAAGCAAATTACTGGATTTAAGGTCCAAAAATATTTTTACAGATGTTAACAGCAGTAAAGTTTTGTGTCCATAATTTCCAAAGGATTAATGCTGCATATGGGTATAGAACTGCCGGTTTGTTTTTTGATAGACACTTTATTATTCCCATCACTGATATAGGATATATTTGTCACAAGTGTATAATTGAGTTTTTAATATTAGAACTGGGCCCAGGATTAAAACTGCATGTGGGTATTAACCTGACAAATTGGTTTAACTCGCGCTTTATTATTCCCAGCATTGATATGGAATATACCTGTCATAAGTTTATAATTCAGAAAACAGACTCCAGTTTGTTTGGAGATTTGGTGAGGAAATCTCTGGCAAAAATAAAAGATGATAGCAGCCTAGGATCTGATAATATTCCAGCGAGTTTTTGGTCTACTCACAAAAACACAAGTTCACCTGCCTTATTGTAGCTCAGTAAGTTACTTTCTTTGGATGTGGTACCTGTGAATGAGCAAATATACTGATTCATAAAGGGGGTAGGTCTTGATACGGTCTATAATTACCGATCTATTAGTTTATCATCTATGAGTCGTACGAGTTTTGTAAAATGTCTTCAGGCAATATTATCTGATGATGTAAAAAGCCCATTAATGGGTATTTCACAGCATGGGTTTATTAAACTCAGGTTCACATTTACAAACTTTGCTAATTTTTTGAGCCAGTTAGTAAACATTGGGATTGATGTTGGTATGGCCTATCATGACTTAACTAATAAATTCAACAGCATACAATGCACTGTCATTATTAATTCTAATTAAATTATATTTCAGCACTTAACACTTATATCATCCACTGCATTTGAGACTGGTTTCAGAACACATATCAGAGAGTCAAGATTACTACATATTAATGTAATTGAGAGCAGGTCCAAATGTGAGTCCCCCTGGAAACTGTTTTTGGGGCCTGTTTTTTGAATATAGTTTTGTTTTTCATATCTGTCCTTGCAAAATATGGTGATGGAATCAAAGTTAGCACCATCATAAACCTATATATGTAGTCCATACAATAACTATGTGAAGAGTGTTGCTACTTGAATAATACAACGAGGGTTACACATGCAGTGTCTTTATTTGAAAAGATCTTGTAATTACTTGTGTGTAATAAAAAATACAAATAAAAATTAAAACTGCATGTGGGTATTAACCTGACAGATTGGTTTAACTCGCGCTTTATTATTCCCAGCATTGATATGGAATATACCTGTCGCAAGTTTATAATTCAGAAAACAGACAGGTGCTTAAAACAAAAGCAATGAGAGTCCTGGGGTTGATTTATTAAAAAAATAATCTAATGAGATACCACTTTTATTGACTAAGTCCTTAGCAATAAGAAGACAGGAGACCATCATGCCATTAGTTTAAATATGCACTTATAAGGCAAAAGCCCTATGATCATCTGTCAAGTTTCAAAGCTGTATCTCATTTGTTTTGGGCACAATTAATTCGGGGTGCTTTTCTGCTTTGGATGATATGCTAATGACCAAAACAGGAAGTGGCTTCATTACATACAAAGAATACTTTTAGTATTGCAAAACATTTCCTCCATGTAATATTTTAACTCTATGGATTTTTCTAGTCTTTTCCTTGAGGCAATATGAATATTTCTCAAAGTGTAATGAATCGATGAATAGCTTAGGAAATGATACTGTGAAGCATTTCTTCAAAGGAGGTGAACAGCAGCCTTAGCATCATTTCCTCGCATGTAGCTTAGCTTATGTATATAGAGAAAATAGAATGGCTGCATGAGGGTGGTGGGCAGCTGGGTTAAAATGTCCATCAATTCCAACATATGCTGAAGATGCCTAGAATGGGGGGACATGATACACCCATCTATATGTACATACCAGCTAGGTAGGTGCATTGTGCCCTGTCATGTTCTCCCAGTCGAACTTTTGTTTCTATACGCTGTATGTTTGTACATTGTATATATTAATATATTACTTGCAAATATCTAGGAATATGTGCATATATATATATATATATAAAATTATTATCATATGCAAATATCTAGGAATATGTGCACATTTATTTATATATATATATATATATATATATATATATATATATATATATATGTATAAATAAATATTTATGTATACATATATATATATATATATATGTGTGTGTGTGTGTGTGTGTGTATGTCATACCCACCCAACAAGCACATGTGCACATCAACACACACACACACACACACAAACAGACAATGCACCTGCACACACACACACACACACACACACACACACACACACACACACACACACACACACACACACACACACACACACACACACACACACACACCTAATGAGCTGTTAATCAAACTCAGGTCATTTGGATAATTGTCAGGGTTTTATTCCCTATATACCACTTGCAAGTACAAGACTCAGAACTGATTTTCTTCCAGTAAGCAGCAAGGGATGCAGAGATACAGCCTCCCTTAAGGTATGTATAAGTACTTTGCTTCCTGCATAGAACACTTGTAGTGCACAGAGCACAGCAGTTGTACTCCAAAAATCTGAAAAAAACACAAGCTTGTTAAGTAACTATAAAAGCTTGGGATAGTGCTTAACAGTGGACAGTGCCGACTGGCATAGAACAGAGTCAAACGTAAACATCTTTTAAAAGCTGTTAGCATTTCACTCTGTCACACTAAAACAAGCTGGACACTTAGTTTCTGACTAGTGCTTGTTTGACAATACTAAGTGCATTAGCTTTACTGGCTTTCAAAGGATTTGAAAGCCAGTGAGATACTTTGTGTTTCTATACTTTTTTGTGTAACTGGTAGTACATGGAACAACTAAACCTCCATGTACTAGAAAAAAAGTATTTGTTCTCAACATGGATGCCAAGATTCAGCTCCCAAGCTTCCTCTTCATGGCTAGTTCACTTTCACAGTTAATTTCTTGGTATCTGTGTCTCAAACACATAAGCTGGTTGTGATCGGAGGTCTGATCCTAATGCAATATGTCTTAGGCAAACATCTGTGATCAAGTCATTGCTGCTTCATACACTCACTGCAAATTATTTGGAGATTCCTATGGACACTTCATCGCTACTGAAGCTCTAAGAATATCCAAAAACTTAAATCCTGACATTTCAGTAAATGTTCATAATTTCAAAAAATAGAGTTAATTAGCAAAGAATGTGTGAAAATGCAGATTATGATCATGCAAAATTAAAATATTTCTAGAATAATATTATTGCTTTCAAACAAAGCACAATTGTTTCCCCACTGAAAGACTATATATATATATTTGATCTTCAAATTGGAAAAAATGTATTTTGTTTTGCATTAACAATCATTACAAAAATATAAGTTTTCAAGATAAATCTAATGGGAGCTTTCTTTTTTTTTATTTAGCAATATATTGCCACACACAAAATATAATAACTTGCCTCAAGACGCTCAAGAAACACATTTACTGAATGCACATACTACAGAGGCTTGTATGAAAATATAAATTTGTCCAGAGCCAGCTTTGCTATACTACGTGTGTGTGTGTGTGTGTGTGTGTGTGTGTGTGTGTGTGTGTGTGTGTGTGTAGGGTATATATGGCAATGGCACAGACATTGTACGACACTTTCATTGGGAACAACAAAGGATGTCTCATTAGTTAGGTAAATGTGCATCCTAACTAGTTACACCACAACATGAGTAAGGGCAAGCACTACATGTGCTAATGCTGCATATTTGGCTGTCATCAGGTAAGAATGAACATGAGCTGTCTGGCCATCATGAGTAGTAGGTCAATGAGATGCACACATGCTTCTAACCTAGGTGAGATGACTCAGTGACACACACTAAACAGTGACAATGCACCATGGTAGCTATTACCTAATCTGGTTTAACTTAAAGGTGGATGGAGTTATTTGATATGAAACTAAGTATGACCAGCCTGGATGTAGAGGGTTAAAATCAATGTGTGTGCCATTCCTGATTTAGATCTGGGTTGTGGGAAAAGAATCTGACAGGTATCAGACTGTCAGGTTGCAGTGATTGGCTGATGGCAGCTTGCCAGCTTAGTTGTGTGCCAATGAAAGACTCCTGTTCCTGGAGTGACTGCTGCTTGCGCTTACCAAGGCAGACCAAACCAAGGTAGACAGATAGGCCATATGATGGCCATGAGTACTAAAGCTGATGATAGGCCAGAAAATGTACATAGCAAAGTTGTGCTGGAATAGACACATTGGAATAGCATCTCACAGCTGGCAATAATGACACAAAATAATGGAGAAGTTAAAAAAATCAGTAGTATGAATTTTTTAAATCTTTTCATAGAAGTTATGCCTTTCACCCTTTGTTAAAAAAGTTGCAGGGGAGTCTAATTTCAGTGACAGAATGTGTGACTTGGTCTTAACTTTCTGATATCAGCACTCTGAAGACAAATAATACTTTCATCTACAGAGAATATTCCCAGGATGAATGCAGGCTACAGCATCCATAAGAAACCATTATGCATCAAACAAACTGACGCATTTCTGTCTTGCTATAAAATTAGACCTTGAATGTTTATATGCAGCTGAATGGCCATCATCAACTCCCTTTTTTCCATTTTCTACATGGGGTTGAGGTGCAGTGTCAACTGTCACCATCTCTCTCAATTCAGTGCCACTCTGCTACCTTCTTCAACAGTCTGTCACAGATCTTCTTTCATACAATCTATGCACCTCTTTGCTGGATGCCCTTGTTTCCTCTTACCTTCTTCCTTTCTGTCCCAAATCTTCTTCACCAGACTGTGTCTGTTTTTTCTGCACATGTGCCTGAACCACCATAATCTGTTGTCTTAGCCCTTCTCTGCAGCTGAATGCAATAGTGAAACAATATATCTGTAATTTAATTAATTCAGCATGTTTTCCATATTCTTATTCAAAAATCTATAAAATATATAAGTCTACATAAATGATTTAATTAATTCAGTATTGCTTATTGTTATTCCACAGACATAGGAAAGCAATTTGTACTTTGAACAGTAGATTTACATGCATTTAACATGGAAATGTTACACTGTGCCGTAGGGAAATTTACATATTAAGAACTGCCAAGTCACTTTAGGTGGTGATGGTGATTACTTAAGAATGCAGAAACAAACTATGTAGCATGAATAATGCATTTGTAACCAAAAAAATAATAATAAAAAAAAGATGCATTTTTTTCTGCAGACATTACTTATTTTTGCAGCTACTATTTTTTAGATAATGGAAAATCTGTTTCACAAAACGTAATTACAGTGAGGGATAATATTATCAGATTTGATTTAAACTATCTCTACATATTTTATTCTAACAAGGAAGGCAAAAGAAATAAAAACATATTTAGTGATTTACGGCATGCCCATATCCAGGTATGTATGTGCGCGTGTGTGTGTCTGTGTGTTACCGTGGGTGTGTCTATATTGTGTTTGCATCTCCGTGTGTCTGTGCTTTTGTTAGCAAAGTTTTGTTCTTCCTGACAATTATACAACATATTTTATGGTTAAAAGTGTATTTTATCTAAGTGTATATGTGTGTGTGTGTGTGTGTGTGTGTTTACACTTGCTTTCATTTCTCCAAGTCTTTTGCGTTTCTAATACCATGACTGGAATGGATCCCTTTCCTAAGTCAAAGTATGACTAAAGTTCATGAAATGTATATTATTTAAATTTTTGATGTTAGCCAAAGTGCTCTTCACAGCACCTGCAATGTGCCCAGAACTGACTCCTTCTCAAATTCATATGAAGTTACATGAATCTGTGAAATATCTAAATATGACTGTAAATTCTTTTTTATGAGACCTGTGGCTCCTACTACTATTGGAACGGTCTGGGTCTGCTACTTCCACTTGGTCCCAATTTCTGCATGCAAACCCTGGTATTTTATGACTTTGTGTCTTTCTGTACATAAGACACTGTAATTACTGGGTGTAGCAATTTCAATGATCGGTGTTACTTTTGACTTCTTTTCCTTCATCTGTTTTTGGAACTGTTAGTAATGGGTGATCTCATGTCATATAAATGTCAGCATTTTATATAATACTTTGTGCTCATGTTTCCAATGCTTTTCAGCTACTTCATTATTGTAGTGTTTGCACAATCCCCAGTGCAGCGGTCTTGTCACATTATTATACTTTCAGTGCACAGTCCCGCTGCCATTAGTATATCACATACAGCAGCAAGATGTGCGACTATTTCCAAGTCTGTTTTACAAAACCTGCATTCCCTGCTTCTTCCCCATGTTCAATAGACTTTTTTAAATGATGTGTCTGTAGTCCACTGTCCTGGGCAGCCAATATTAACCTTTCATCTTATGGTTTAATTTGCCTCTCCTTAACCATTCCTGCATCAGATCCTGATCAACATGAAGCTGTTCCAGGAGTTTTCTGTACTTGCAACTATATTTACACCTTTTACACATTTCTTGCCTTCTCATCTGATCCTTCACCTTACATTCTTTCTTTTATTTTGTCACATTCAGTTACTGCCTGCATGTGTCTATATCTCTGTGCTTCTGTTAGCAATTTTTTTTTCTTCCTGATATTTAAATAACATATTCTTGATTTAAAAGGGATAAACTTATTTAGCCCATACATTCCATAAGTTTAACTTTTTATTTATAGCTGTAGTTTTCCAGGGGTCTATATCACATTGTCGAAAAAACTAAATATTGAATCACTATTCAGTGAAACCACTTTGTTGAAATCTCACTTTATTGAATAGTTGTTTAATCCAAGTTTTCATACGGAAAAACAATGGTTGGTTACCATCAGGAATTTGCCCTTTTCCCCAATGTAGTGCAATCTCGGCGTTGGTATATTTAGTTAGGGGGTATGTGGGGGGAGCAGCCACCCAAATTGGGGGATGTGGGTTTTAAATTTTTAGAATTTTGTGATGGGCGGTAGATTGAACTGTTGCTGTTTTTCCCTATGAAAAACGTCAACTAAACCAACATTTGATAAAGTGAGATTTTGACAAAGTAGGTTTGCTGAATAGTAATTTGCTAATTAGTGTTTTTGATGATGTAATATAGACCTCTTTGTCAGGGATTCAATCAAGGTTTTATGGGGAATAAAAACTTGTTTCATAATATGGTGATAAGAAAGAAGTTATATTATTGTTAACAAGACAGACCCTTTGAAAATGAAATGGTTCTGTTTATCCATCATTTTTCTTTCAGATGGAGCATTTACAATTGTGTGTTATAAGGAGTGAATAAAAAAACAGAAGGTGGGGTAATACATCTTAGCATGCTGTCCTATTAGAAAAGGTACTGTTATAATGGCCCTTCACTTTCCTCCAATACAAACACTACAGCACAGATTCAGAAAGCCTTCCCGCATCATACTAAACAAATTTGCATGATGAGTGGTCAGGAGCGAGGTGGGTGTGACTCAGAAAATCCAGCTACACAATGTAGTGAGGCCAGATAATGTGGTAGTACATCTTATATGCTAATAACTGTATACTGAAGTGATGTGTATGATAATGAGTCAAAACAAGATGACAGAGCGATTCAGAAACATTGAAATTTGGTGCAAGGATGCTGAACTTGGAACTCAGCCACATACCTGTGTTCAGGCAGAGTACATTATGCAAATATGTTTAGTTTGTTATAGGCACTGTAAAAGTGTATCTGGAAGACAGTCTTATTGCAGCTGCTTTGCCTAATGGTGAGTGATGTTACCCAGAGCAGCAGGGTCATCCTACCATGCTTAACATCCCATGCCCTTCACTGCACCAACATAGTGGACTGGTACTTATGGAGTAGGACACTATGCAGAAACTTCTAGAAATGTGTCAGCCTCATACATAGTCCCATGCGATCATAACATACCTATCCTAGTGGATACCAAAGTATGTGTGATGCTACAGATGTTAGCAACAGGGGCCTTACAGCAACCTTCTGGAACATCATGGGCATATCTCTGCCAGATTCTGTCTTGAAAATACTCCATCAGTTCCTCAATCTCATACTATAGCATGTGGGTGGGGGAGCATATGTGGTTTATGCACATGCTATTATCTTCAACGTGTCTCCAAGACAAGCAGAGAGTTTTCATGACTCTGACATACTGCATACTTGTGACCTTTATCAACAGTTTGCAAGGGGTGACATCCCAGTGGGACATCTCATGGGTGATGGTGGTTATCCCCTAGAACTCTGGCTTATGACACTCATCAGAAATGCACACAATCAAACTGTGCACTATTGCAAACCAGAGACATTACAGAGCATGTGTGTGGTCTGCTGAAAACATGTTTTTGCTGTCTGGATACATCTTATGGTATCCTGCAGAATGACCCTGCCACATGTGGATAAATACTGACTGTGCAATGTTAGATAATATTGTAGTTAGGGAGAAGTTACAACAAAGGGTCCTCATGGAGGGCCAGCAGTTCCCAGAATGACAGGCAGTGGTAGGTGAGACAGGTGAAAAGTCAGAGGACGTGCCAGCAGCAGGCAATGACTATGGCAGGCAGAGGTGGGAAGAGTATGTTGTGGCCCTTGCAAAGAGACAGCGGACTGCACATAGCTTTACAACATAACTATACAAGAGCTAAGCAGATGCACTACATAAAAAGTGATGTATGTAAAACTACCAGACTGTGCTTAACCATTAACAGGCTGGCAACACTATGCATCAGACATAGGCAACAAAGTAATAATGTACAAAGAGCAGGGCATAATCATGATTTACACAGGTGAACAAAGAACAACGACTGCATATCTTTTAAGGGGAAGAGTGCAAGTGTCACTGCTGAGGTGGACAAAAGAAAAAGTACTTTTATGGGTAGTGGGATTATTGGATTGGAGGTTGTTTACAGTGGAGAAGGGCTAGGGGTAGTGGATGCATGGATGCAGTGGTGGCATGTGTGTCTGCAGGGATACAGTCTTAGTGTATGGAGCAGCACTGTAGCTTAACCTTATGGACAGATCCAGACACTCATGGCAGAAGATTCAGCTTCCAGTGCCCATGACAGCTGGCTCTGCCAGGAGTTGCAATGTCTGTATCATGACCTTGGCTAGATGCTGGTTTACTATCTGAACCTCACTGACATCTTTTGGAGAATGTGCAGACATGACAACAGCCATGACCACAAGGACACCCTCTCATGGGTGTAGACACCTCCACAATCAGTGCTGTTATGGAAGTGCTATCAATGTATGAGTGGGATCTCACTGATCCACAGCTGTGTTGGCTAACAACTGTAGATGTGAGAGATGACCATCCATGAAGATGGCCCTCACTCCTACAAGATGACCCATTGAAGACACTGGATGATCCATTGTGTAATTCAGTATGTCCAAGGAATCACACATATGGGCCAAGCACTCCCATAGGTCAGTATGCATATCCTGACTCACCCATACCATTTCTGCTGTGGCTGTGGTAGAGCAAACCTGTTATCTCCACAATGGCTCTGGACATATGTTTGGTTACAGTCAGTGAAACACTGACCTCAGGTAGAGGGAGATAATCATATGTAGCTAGCAACATTACCAGCTGCAATGTTTCTTGCCCATGAATGCAAAAGGAAAATTCTGACATCTGTCTACTGGAGGTGAACACATTTCCCTGATTTCTATTTTCCCCATCAACCTGTCCTCTCTCAGATATTAGTTTATGATTGGTATCTGCAGGTAGGCAGACAGACTGTGTTCAAGGTCTATGTAGGGGATTCGGTGGTTGCATTCCCTGTGATAAATGCACACTCTCCGCTCTCTGACTGTGCCAGCTCATTTCTAACATCATCACACTTATATTTATTGGGCACAGAGTGGGATAATATTGATTATACAACATCAGTAAGGATATTATTTACAATAGCACAAAGAACAACTGTTGTAGACTGTAAAAAAGTCTACCAAAGAATGAAATGTATTCAACATTGTTTGTGTTGTAAGGAGATGATTATTACTTTGTATTAAGTTTTGTCACCTTTGACGTGCAGTGATCATGAGGTTATAAGTGTTAAAACTATCCTATGCACAGAAGATTATAACAGGTTATATGAAAGCAAAACAGTCATTATATGAAACAAATTGCAGTGATAAATTAATTGGCAAGACTGCAGAAGGAATGTGGCAAGTTCTGAAAGGAGAAATTGTTTGAATTCAATAAACATGTTTAACATCGGGAGCTAAAGAAACAAGGTCAGTAGGATATATTTCCATAAGAAAAGGTACTTAATTAAGATGAGAGATTAACAATATATATAAGAAAAGGAAATGAGGATGAATTATAACTTCAAAAGCTGACAAACAAACTGGACAAACAAACAGTGTCAGACACAGTTATAACAATTTTGAGCAAAATCTGTATAAAGATATTTTGCACAATAGGAAATCATTTTATAGACAGATAAAAATGTGGTAGGAGTAAACAAAAACAAATCAAACTATGTGTAGTTTCAAAATGTTTTTAAAGCTAAACAGATTATGTATGTTGTTGCAGACTCTTTTGCAAGATAGTTTGGCTTGACAAACAGAGCAGTAAATAGTGCTATTAACATTTAGAAAATTTCAGACACTAAAATTAAATTAGATTATTTTGAAAATGAACTATGCTAACAGGACCCAACCAAAGCACAGGGCAGAGAAGGGATTAGTAGGAATGATCTGAGGACACTTCATTATGGACTTATAGTACCACTATATCTGTTATTTAATAGGGCATTTAAGTATGGGGAGATTCCTCAAGCTTGGAGGCGTGCATTTACTAAATACATATTTAAGGGATAGGAGAACAGGACATACACAGTCATAAAATTCCATAAGTTTACTTTCTTTTTGTGGAAAAAATAATTGAACAGATTATTTAAATAATATACATTGCATGCATCTGTTGAAAATAACTGTAATATATTGTTCTATAATAAAATAACAGGTAAAATAAAAAAAATGTGCTGTGATTTAATTTATATAAATTTAATTTCAACCTTTGATATGGTTATACATACAATACTAATCAATAACTTAGAACTACTATGTAATCTTGATAAAATGGATAAGTGAATGACATACAAATAGGACATGGCAGATATCATACACCAACTGGACAGTGGAAATTTTAGGGTACATTCAGGGTGACCCACAAGGTTCTCTCAGGCATATACCAGTCTCGGCTATTTCTTTCAGATCAAGCTTTTTTACTGAGGTGTTCTATAGTGTGTATGCAGATGACTTGAAATGGGTAAATTGATTAGTTCTGTTCACATCTGTGAATTAACTTGACTAAATTGCCCATTTTGGAACAGGAGAATAATATGATGATAAATACATCAAAACTAAGCATATGAGATCTGGGCGACATATACTGAAGGGTGAACATTTGCCAAAACTTAGTGATTGAAACTGAATTTATTTAAGCACCTGGGTATATGAGGCTGGAACATACAAAGCCTCTTTTGGGCACTAATGTTGATCTTTCAAGGTGAGATATTTTGGCTTGTCTATCTATCCTTTGTTTGTCTGTGCTCCTTTAAGAGGACAGAGGTAGAATGAGGCAGCATCCATGACTTTTCTGGACATCTTCTATAAGCAGTACAGGCTGATACTCTGGCAGGACGGCTATGCTGGTCACAGTATAAGGCTGATGTCTTGAATAGTTTGGCCAAGGCTACTGTCATCACATGCAAACGGGGAACAGTGCTGTCACTAGTACAAGCATCACAGACAAATGGGGGAACAGTGCTGTTATTAGTACAAGCATCACACACAAATGGGGGAACAGTGCTGTCACTAGTACAAGCATCACATACAAATGGGGGAACAGTGCTGTCACTAGTACAAGCATCATGCACAAATGGGGGAACAGTGATGTCACTAGTACAAGCATCACACACAAATCTGGGAACTGTGCTGTCACTAGTACAAGCATCACACACAAATGGGGGAACAGTGCTGTCACTAGTACAAGCATAGGTTCATAGGCAGATACTAGACTATCTGCCCTAGGGCATTTATAAGCCTAGCCAGAGTGTATTTGGCTTCCGCCTCCCTATTAGGTTAGCCTACTGTGCCTCTGTAAAGTAGGTCACAGAAGGTACCCTTTTAAGATTAGTTTACTGTGCCTCTGTCTAGCAGGGACACAGAAGAGATCCCAGGGGTGAATTTGTGATTTCCCATCCACACGTCCAGATTTCGCTTGAAGAGGGTCAGCGAGGGGCTATGTCTAACATGAACTGGGATTCTATTCCAGAGTGAGGGGAGCCTCTGGGAAACGAATCTGTCCCTCCAGCATGTCCTATTTATTTTTGTGCTGAGGTTTAGGTCCCTGGAGCATGTAGCTCTAAGGAACTTGGATTTTTTGAGGTGGAGCATGTCCATTAATTCTGGGTTTGACATGGCTTTGTACGTCAGGCATAGATCGCCTCTGAGTAGGCGGTAAGCAACTGAGTAGAGCTGGAGTTTCTTTAGTCGAGCTGCATAGGACATCTGTTTGTAGCCCATGATCCTCTTGGTGAGGTACTTCTGGGGTCTCTTCAGTTGCTGCAGGTGTCGGGTAAGGTACATCCCAAAAGGGGCATTGTATTAAATTATGGGCCTGATGAGTGATGAGTAGAGGGGCACAATGACCTCTCTTGATCTAGATGCGAACCCTTTTGTGATAAGGTGAGCTATATAGAAGGTCTTTCTAACCACTTTGGCAACGTGATTATCAAAGGAGAGATTACTATCTACGTTGGTCCCCAAATCTCTAATTACTTCTTCCAGATTTTAATGGATTACCACCTATGTGGTAATTTGTGGGCACCTTGTTTTTCCCAAAGGGGATGACTAAGCACTTTTTAGCATTTAGCTTGAGGCTGTGGCTCTGGCACCAAGCATCCATCTCTATGAGACCCTTTTGGAGGATGCTTGTGTCAGCTGGAGATTCGATTATGGCCCCCAGTTTGCAGTCATCTGCAAACTTTGTCAGCCATAATCCCTCTGTGTTAGCCTGATCCTCAGAGAAGTATATACCGAACAAGAGAGGTCCCAGAGCTGAGCCCTGTGGGACGCCACTTGTAACTGGTTTGGATTCGGACATGGCACCTGCAATTCTGACCATGTGGGTTCTATCTCTGAGCCAGTTTGCAACCCATCTTGTGATATAGGGGTTGATATTTAAGCTGTAAGCTTATTTATGATGCCCGAGTGGGGTATTGTGTCGAAGGTTTTTGCGAGGTACAGGTAGGCTGTGTGGACTACTTTGCCCTCATCTATGGCTTTGGTAACTGTTTCAAAGAAATCAACTAGGTTTAAGAGGCAAGATCTACCCTTAACAAAGCCGAATTGGGTAGTGTCCAGTGTCTGGAGGCTCCCAATGTCTTTGTTTATGAGTTCCATGATAATACGCTCCATAGCTTTACAGACCAAACTAGTCAGGCTTATGGAGAGATAGTTTCCGGGGTCCATTGTGGCACCACCTTTGTGGAGTGGGACCACTGTAGCTGTACTCCATTCTTTGGGTACATATCCTGTAGTAAGACTAAGTTTGAACAATGACTTAATGTGAGGGTTCAGTTCTTCTTGGAGCTCATATAAGACACAGCCTGGGACACCGTCCAGTCCCATAGATGCTGTGTTTTTTGCTTTGGAGAGGGCAGCTTTCACCTGTGCATCTGTGATGTCAGGGAGGTTACATTCAGTTGGGATAGGCATTTGCTCCTTTGGGGGGGAAGGGGGGGGAGAAGTTTGCACTGAATCTGTCTGCCAGGATGTTGGCTATGTCTGTAGGTTTGGTATATTTTGTATCGTTATGCAACAATTCAGAGCATATCTGGGAGTTTCCACCCATGTTCCTGACATAACTAAAGAAGGCCTTGTGATTATCTTTAGTGTCTAGAGCAATTTTTCTTTCGGAACTGGCCTTTGATGATTTTATGAGGGATCGAAGTTTCTTGCTAATACTGATCAGAGATGCCTTCCCTTTTTGGGATTTTGCTCTTCATGTAGTAGCTTCCTCCTTCTGTTGTATAGTTTATTTATGGCCGGGGTCCACCAGACCGGTCTCCTGTTTTTGGAGGAGTGAGTCTTGGTTTTATTTGGGATAGCACGATCCATGCATTCCTGCAGGTGCTCATAGAATGCATTTGTAAAGGGTTCTGTGGATTGTGCTGTATTATTATCTGGCCCAGGGGCTTTAAAGGTTTCCACCTCAGTCTTGAGAAGTGCAAAGTTGGCTTTTGAGAAATTCTTTACAGTGATTTCCTTGGCTGGGGGTGGGGACGGGATATGGATGTTCAGGGAAATTTGTTTATGTTCTGATCTTACCAATGAGGGGTTTACCTCTGTTGTGGAACATAGAGTCCCCATGTTGGTGAAGACCAGGTCCAATATGTTGTTCCCTCTTGTGGGAGCGGTGACCAGTTGTTCCATTGCGTTAGAGTTTATAAATTCAAGGAACCATTGGGCGAGGGTGTTTGCGCTTGAGTAGTTTTCCCAGTCAATGTTTGGGTAGTTGAAGTCACCCAATAACATAGTGTTTGGAGAGACCTTCATATTCTCCAGTGTTCTCAGGAATGCCAAGTGAGGTTCCTGTAATAAGGAGGGTGTTCTGTAGCAGGCTACAAACTGAAAGGCAGTTTTGCCCACTGTTAGTTGCACATGGATGGTTTCTGATGCTTCGTGCAGTGCCACTAACCTGGAAGTGTGGGTACCTTTGATGAATATAGATACTCCACCTCCTTTTGTGCTTCGGTCTGAGTTTTGGGGCCGAAACACATGGTATGAGTTATAATCTGGTAGTGCTGGGGTGCTCTCAGGAGCTTTGAACCAGGTTTCTGTTACTGCACAGACATCAATTTTCTCCATACTGAGGAGAGCCTCGAGTACGTGCATCTTGAGGTTTAGACTTCTGGCATTGAGTAGCATTACCTTTAGTTTTTTTATCCTTGGGTTGTCTATGGAGGTGGGTTTGTCCTTTGAGCCTTGCCTAAAAAAGGCACTATGGGGGTGGCAAGAGCCTTGGCCAGTATATGAAAGCCTAAGGGTGACAGGTGCAAGCCATCCCTAGCGAAGCAACGTGGCTTGTTGAGCATGTCATCCCAGGCTGACAGACACTGGATCCCCTTTGAATGACACCAATACTTTAGCCAATTGTTGAAACTGATCATTTTGTCTTTATACTGTGGCATCATTCTTGGTGAGAGCAAGATGCTACTCAAGGTCAGGATCATACCAGCCTGGGCTACATGGTCAGAGAGCTCCTCTATGTCTCTTTTCATGTAGTCCAGGGAGGTACGTCTCAGGTCATTCACACCAGCATGGACAATGACGGAGTCATACTTGTACTTGCTTTGGAGTGACCTGAGGGCTTGCATTATGTGGCGGATCCTGGCACCTAACAGGCAGCTTACAGTGACCTTCTCCTTGTTCAGTCTGGTGTGCGGGACATCAGTGTGCCGGACAATTGAGACCCCTATAACAACTGTATTAGGTGTGTTGTTTGGCCTTAAGGGCTGTGACTGTGAGGCACACTGATTTTGTGAGATGTGTGATTCGTGGTTATTGTTGAGGGGTGGCTGTTGCTTGGTTATCTGCTTAGGAGGTCTTTGCTGTTTAGGCAGATTTTTATTTAGAGCTTCCGAGTATGTTTTTGTGTGTTTATGTGTTGGGTATGCTAATGCAATAGGTCTGTGTGAGACTGGATTTGTGGTGTGGGTGGTTACCTTTTCCTCCTGACTGACTGTGCCAGTCTTGGGTTGAGAGAGCTCTGCCTCCAGTTTGGCTGTGTAACTGCATCTCTCACATGTATTAAAGTTTGTTGGAAGGAGGAGAGGGTTGTCTGTGTACATAAGGCAATTGTAACATTGCCTCAAAATTCCCAGATTCACCAGCTGGACTGGAGAGTAACCTTGAAACTGACCTTTGGACATACCAGATTAGTATAGGGAACTGTTTTTTACTGATCAGATTAGGGAAGGGAACTGATTTTTCACTTGATCAGGAAGGACCAATTGGGAGCCTAATACTTATGAGAAGTCAAGGAGGGTGTAGTGCTTTAGTTAGTTAGTGTTTCCTTATAAGAGCTGAGCAAGTGCAGGGCTTTAGAAAGAGAATAGAGTGATTACTTTGAGAGTTTGAACAGTTCTAAGGGAAAAAGTGAAGAGCAGACTTTGTGGAGCCTGGAATAGTTTAAACCTGTTTAGGCGACGCTACTCAGTGCGCAAAACCGCACAAAAAGAGAGTTGTACGGTTTTAAGAGAGAGAGATCAAGGAGTTTAGAATTGACCCACAATGGCCAATAAAACTACAGCTTCTAGGTAGTAACCACTCCTCCAAGGACAGGCAGGCTGTTCAGTGTTAACCACTCCCACTGGTGAACACAGAGACTTCCCTTTAGCCCAAGCAAGCACTGGCCTTCTAGAAACTTCCAAACAATTCAGAACAGCAAATCTGTAACTGAACTTTCTTAACTTTCAGAAAGTGGGAAAAAAGCAAGATTTTTTTTGTTTTGTTTTTTTCTTTTTGTTGTAGTTTAAAGGTAGCAGAGATACACAAGCAGCAAAATCACATACAAATGGGGGAACAGTGCTGTCACTAGTACAAGCATCACACAAATGGGGGAACAGTGCTGTCACTAGTACAAGCATCACACACAAATGGGGGAACAGTGCTGTCACTAGTACAAGCATCACACACAAATGGGGGAACAGTGCTGTCACTAGTACAAGCATCACACACAAATGGGGGAGCAGTGCTGTCACTAGTACAAGCATCACACACAAATGGGGGAGCAGTGCTGTCACTAGTACAAGCATCACACACAAATGGAGGAGCAGTGCTGTCACTAGTACAAGTGCCATGAGTAAGTGCAAGTCTGATATCATTCATCAGTGGAAGGACAAAGTCAAGTCACAGTCACCACCTCAGTGCTGTAAGTATAACAACTTTCAGCTAGCCAACTAACTTGCCACAGTGTGCCGCCATCCAATTTTTATTATGTACTTGTTATATCTCCCTCCCCTGCAGAGACATAAGAGAACTGGCAGATGCACAGCAGCAGGATGTGGTGGCGAACAAAGCACAGGTGTGAGTATATATGCTATCATAAAAACTGTTGCTGTTTTCTTAGTAACAATTGCAGGCATTAAACGAATTATTTATAAACTTTATACAGCAGTACTACATCTGTCAGTGTGGGCATATCTCAAGGATATTAGTATGACTTTGGAATGCTGAAGCACGCTTCTGCATACCATCACCTCTCTAGGTTGAGAAGTGAATCCTAATGTTAAGTTTATGTGCTCAGATGCTTCCAGGATAGCTCTGGGTCCAGTCCCCTGCCACAAAGTCCTCTTTCCATGGAGAACTATATTTCTCATCCAGTTAATATCAGTTCATAGGTTCAAAGAGTCATAGGTGTTTACTAGCCTAACGACTACAAGGGCAATTTTAAGCCTAGCCATACATCCCAAATCTCTGACAAGTTCTGATAGCCTTGTTTAGTGCCTCACTAAATGGCCCACAGATGTAAAATCCTTAAGTAGTAGTTTGCTGGGCATTTTACAATATATAATAAAAGCACCTGCCCCTTTTCTCTCATCTGTAATACACATATTACTGTGTGAGCAGCATATCACTGGCTACAGGCACAAAACTGGTGTCTTAAGAAATAGCTCCTATCATCATCATGATTTATGTCAGACTGCAAGCAGCAATGACTTTTGACTTAGCCCCTTTATACACACACACACACACACACACACACACACACACACACACACACACACACACACAGGTTAATGCAATTACTTTCTAAGTACTACTATTAAATGTATGCTGCTACCCCACCTCCATCTTGCTCATTCCTTGTTGGCTCACCTAATTTATTTATTTATTTTTTTATTTTTTCTGCAGAGAGAGAGGGGGAGAATGTGTGTGCATGTCAGATAGAGAAAGTGAAGAGTGAGAGTGATCGGGTGATGCCTGGCAGGATCACATAACATCTTTGTGCACCTCTCGAGCACAAGAAATCTGGACAGAGCTACAAATAAATGGGGAAACAAAAGACTGACAATAGGAACGGATTTTAAATACTGCTCTTATAAACTTAGAAAGTTGCTAGAATAACAGGGTTTTCATTAGCATGCATTTTTTTTTCTGAAGCAGAGATTTGTGTGTCATACCTCTCAACCTCTTAGTGCTAGAAATCTGGACAAAGCCTGTCATACTGTAGGGACAAAAGCCCAAAAATAGGGACAGATTTTAAATATTGCTCTTATGAACTTAGAAAGCTGTTAGAATAACAGGGTTTATGTTAGCATGTATTTTCTGGAAGATTTGAAGTATGAAACTCAAATGTAAGTCATTAGTGACTTCAGTGCTCAGATCATCACTGTGAATTGCCAGAGAGACACACATTTTATGAGGAACAGAACAAAACTCTGGACAGCTGAGAGGTATGTACAGTGTGAGTGTGTGAGATGACTACTGAGAGGTATGTACAATGTGAGTGTGTGAGATGACTACTGAGAGGTGTGTACAATGTGAGTGTGTGAGATGACTACTGAGAGGTGTGTACAATGTGAGTGTGTGAGATGACTACTGAGAGGTATGTACAGTGTGAGTGTGTGAGATGACTACTGAGAGGTATGTACAGTGTGAGTGTGTGAGATGACTACTGAGAGGTATGTACAGTGTGAGTGTGTGAGATGACTACTGAGAGGTGTGTACAATGTGAGTGTGTGAGATGACTACTGAGAGGTATGTACAGTGTGAGTGTGTGAGATGACTACTGAGAGGTATGCACAGTGTGAGTGTGTGAGATGACTACTGAGAGGTATGTACAGTGTGAGCGTGTGAGATGACTACTGAGAGGTATGTACAGTGTGAGTGTGTGAGATGACTACTGAGAGGTATGTACAGTGTGAGCGTGTGAGATGACTACTGAGAGGTATGTACAGTGTGAGTGTGTGAGATGACTACTGAGAGGTATGTACAGTGTGAGTGTGTGAGATGACTACTGAGAGGTATGTACAGTGTGAGTGTGTGAGATGACTACTGAGAGGTATGTACAGTGTGAGTGTGTGAGATGACTACTGAGAGGTATGTACAGTGTGAGTGTGTGAGATGACTACTGAGAGGTATGTACAGTGTGAGTGCGTGAGATGACTACTGAGAGGTATGTACAGTGTGAGTGCGTGAGATGACTACTGAGAGGTATGTACAGTGTGAGTGTGTGAGATGACTACTGGCAGCAGCAGCAAAGAGGTGTGCAAACCGCTGCATCTTTCAGCTGAATAAATCTGGATAAAGCCACAAATAAAGGGGGAACAAAGGCTCTAAAATAAAAACTTAATTACTGGTGTTATAAAATTATAAAGCTGCTAAAGTAAAGGATTTCAGTTAGCAAGAGTTTTAAGGAAAAAAGGCTGAACCACAAATGTATGTCATTAGTTGGTAATTTTGATCTCCAGTGATTGTCATACAAATGATTTTGGAGTAAGGGACCAAAAATAAAGTAAATAATCTGGTTATTTTTTAAATGTTATAATATAATATATACTCAGCAAGTCTCAAACATTAGGCAGAGGAACTATTTTACATCCAAACTATACAAAAAATATATATATAGTAATAAAAGAATATGAAGGTATATATATATATATATACATATATATATATATATATATATATATATATATATATATATATATAGTCCCAGGGGTTCCACCTGTGTCCATAACTGACAGGGGCAACAGGTGCTGATTGAGATTTCTTTTTTGGGGATACATTCTTGGCTGGGCTTGTAAGGGCCCCAGGGCCATTAGCCTAGCAACCTACTATGATCCTATGAACATCTGCACCAACTGGAAAGGCCACATAAATACCTCAGAAAGAGTATCTACAGCCTCTAACAGTTGTCCTATGTGGAAAGGTGCAAATCACTATCACTCTACTTGGTATCAGAGCTGACCTGTTTCTCGCCTACAAGAGATGCTCCATATCCATAAGTCTAACTCCTCAGTCATATATCGGATCCCTATTAGATCGATGAAAAGGCTAAGCCATTCGATCTTTAGCCTTTTTGTTGATTTAATAGGGACCCACTATATATATATATATATATATATATATATATATATATATATATATATATATATAAGTAAAACACTACAATTTTACAGAGAGACCATTCTCTAAGTGCAATAATGCCCTCCAGGGTCGGGCCTCATAACACCCCTGGGCGGGAGTTAATTACACATTAACACACACCCTGGAGGGCATTATTGCTTGCATCTTACCTGGTTATGGAAATAACTATATAATGATGAGTATATAATGAAAATGGACTAATTTGTTAGGTCATCTCCGCTCAGGGTTTCACATGTGCCTTTTTTTAATTACATTTGGATTATAGTAAAGGTAAGCTGATCAAACTATAATGTTTTCAGGACTGAAGTAGGACAGTACAACATGTTACTTTACTTTATCCCATCTCTCCTTTGTAAGTTTCAAATAATTTGACATTCAAGTATTGCCATTCACCCTTATCCTTTCTGTTCTGCTGCCCTGCTTTAGTGAGTAGTTCCCTTTGCCATCTTCTATTCATCTCTGTTCTAGTAAAACCTCTACACGTCACCCTTAGTCATCCCTGATAGTTTACCCTTCTCTGCAAACATATTGCTGTAAATTATATCAATACATTTTACAACATTGTTTCTCTGTCTGTGTGTGTGTGGACTCATGAAGACGACTAAAGGTGTTAGTGCACGCTCAGTTTACTTCAGCAGCTCATACTTCAGTCTGGCCGCACAGCACTCTAACACAATCTAGCTGCAGGTCGTTGTAGCAAATGAAACAAGGAGATGCTCATCACACAAAATGGCCTGGCTGCATGCATGTGTAATAGGCACTGGGCTCTGTGTGTATGCAATGTAAATAATGCTGACTTAACTGCAGTTGTGGTTGAAGTGTTTCTCAATCCCCAGGTATATGGACTTTTGTCATAGCAGAAAAACAAACATCTGTCAAAGTCAAGCCTAATTAGGTGAGGCAGTGATATTATTGTTGTCACTGTGGAATACTTTTTGCTGATAGAAAAGCATGTTCATGCTTCTCAGACACTGTATATTTAAGTAAATAAATGTGTGCGACAATTTGTGGGGGGTAATGCCAAAACACTGCAAAAATCATGATTGTGTATTCATCATATAAACTCATGTCTTTACCTCTAAAGTCTTCAGTATTTTGCCATATATTTACTGCATTTTTATATTACAATATATAAAGAAAACTAAAGAGCAGATTCAAATTGTCCTTTAAAGATGCATTAACTAACAAACTCCAAGATTATTGGCAGACCAAAACACAAAGATAAATGTACCTGTCTCTCTCTCTATCTGGCAGCCTATCCATCTGCCTAACTACATCCTTCTTTTTCATTGTCTGTATATCTACCTGTATCTGTCTATATATTTAGGAAGACTAACAACCCCTGCAGATTATGCTGATGACTGCTGAGACACTCAGAGGTAGGCTGACTGATGCAATTACCAGGATTCTTCCACAATCACATAAACTGAGCTCAACAACTCTGCAGGAGAACTTTATTTTATATCCATGATCTAGTCACATCTGTCACTACCTGAAGAGCATGTGTGAGCCTGGGAACAAACACTGCTAAGTAAGTTTATGTTATGGCTCAGCTGTAACTTCAGCAACTCTGTCTAGTACAATGCCTACAGTAATACCGCCATTGTTCCCTTTCTCTGTTCCATCTTCTGATCCT
The DNA here is from genome assembly GCF_019279795.1 of Protopterus annectens. Lineage (NCBI taxonomy): Eukaryota > Metazoa > Chordata > Ceratodontiformes > Protopteridae > Protopterus > Protopterus annectens. The sequence goes on from NC_056727.1 coordinate 747,219,060, forward strand.
GTCTAGAATCATGTGTGAACAAGGCCACCACTAGTTAAACTCACTTACTTCTGGGATATAACCTTGATAGCTGCCTTAGAGGAGTTGATTTTTACCATAGCCCATTCAGAATATTAACTTAACATCAAACTTCTTATGGTTGAATCCATACAATTTACTTAACAGAACATCAAACCTTTTGCACGAAGAGTCCACTAAAGTGGGGACAGGGCAATTTGCCCTTTTCCCCTGGTGTAGTGTGATTTCAGAGTTGATATATATAAATAGTTGAGGATGTTAAGGTTGAAGGGGGGCTTGCTTCATTGCAGAATCATAGTTCTGTGTGTTTTAGTAGTTTTCTTCATTCCGTAATGTTGATCATATTGATTCAATTGTATGCAATTCGACTTTATGGAAAGCTGATATTCTGAATGGGACATGATTTTTATCTAAGGTACTTCACACTCAGCAGTGATCTATTCCAGTGCATATGGAAGACAACTTTTATGATTAAGAGAACATACATCATTAATATATACATATGTATATTTCAAACACAGGCATTAATGCCCTTATAGACTGCCAATGTAACACAACAGTTGTTTTCATAATAAGTATCCAGGCTGTTCTTAAAAATATTTAAACCAATGCTTGCTTTAATATAATTTGGTAGTCTATTCAAGAACCAATTGGTACACTTCTCATTTCTATAGAATCTTCTACACAGGTCGTCTGATGATTTTCTACTACTTTTTGATAACCCCAAACATTCCCACAGGTCTCTAAATGCCCTATATACCTGAATAAGATCTCCTCTTAAATATCTATATGAGACACTGTACAAGTTCAAATATTTTAGTTTTAACTTAAATTTTCACATCCATGGATGCCCTTGGTATATTCCTGCTGTACTGTTTACTCATGTTTGTTTTCTTATGAGGTTTCCATATTTCTATTCCATACTCATGATTTTTGTCTGATGTAATTAACAATGATTTCATCATTTCTGATTTCCTAGACATTTTAAATCTTTTTATGCAACCTATAGTGCAATAACTGTTATTAAACAAATTTATTTACATTTGTTGACCGGGAATGTCCAACTGGAAGCGGGTCCATTTTCAGCGGAGGCCCGGGGAGAAAAGCTCCACAAATTAAAATATTACAGACATAGTTACAGATGAATAATCCTAGCAATTAAAATATTACAAACATACTTACAGATGAAGAACATAGTACATCCAGTAGATAAGTAGCATCTGTTCTATCCACGAAGTCATAGCAGATATTAACAATTGCTACAATAAGAAGTTACTGCCATATAATAAGTAGATAGACATGGAAGTATCAGAGCTTGCTGTAATCAAAGGTAGTTTGTGGGGTGGAAGAGAGGTAGAGGGTAGATGGAGTGGGAGAAGTTAGAGGGGAAAATTACAAGGGCATAGCCAGCATGTTTTTAGGTGCACTTTAAGTAAAGCTTTGAAGTGGGTGCATGATGGTAGAGAGGTTATTGTGGGGGGAGGGTGTTCCTTAATTTGGCTATAGCGCTGGAGAATAGTGCTTCTCTAGCAATGTTATTGGCTCTAGTAACCTGTAATTAATTTTTGTTGCTGGATCGTAGTGGTCTGGTGGTAAGATAGGGTTGGAGTAGATACTGGAGGGATGGTATGATTAAAAAACTCAAAGCTGGATCTACCCATACACCCAGGTCCTTAAATGAATTTACATTTTCAATCACTGTGTGCATAATTAAATATGCACCTTTCAATTTATGTCTTAAAGATTTTACATGCTTAGTTTTTGATGTATTTATCAGCATATTATTCTCATGTGCCCAGATAGTCAATTTAATCAAGTTCTTTTGCAGACATGTCTTACCTGTAACACATCAAATCAGTTTACTCAATTTCAGGTCATCTGCATACAGACTGTAGAGCATATCAGATGAAAAAGATAGGTCTGAAAGATACAATCTAAAACGTATGGGCCTAGGACAGAGTCCTGTGGGACAACCTGGCTGCAGCCAAGGATTTCACCTGTCCATTTGCTGTATTATACTTGCCATGTCCTATTTGTAAGCCATGCAGATATGCATCTTATCAAGATAATAAGATAAGTAATATGGAACAACACATCACATAGCTGGCTACTTTATGGAACTCACTTGACCCTTGATATCCTCTCCATGAAAATCAAGAATAATTGTTGAGACAAGACACACATTAGACAGAGCTATATGTCCAACTTGAACGCATATAATCTAGTGCTGAGTATCTGGGCAGGAAAGGAATAGTATGAACACAGGGTCTATGACCTTATCATGTTGTTGCTACTTGTACAAGGTATTCTGAGATGCACAGTTACATGCCATCCTGCAGTCCACAAAGCACATCCAGACTGTTCTATAACACTTTTATTCTTCTTCCAGTAGTCATGCAAAGTGAAAGAGTTAATCCAGTGTTGTATGGTCATGATGGAATATGAAATGCCCGTCCTTTATCTGAAGCTGACTTATCAGAAATGTTACCTTTCCAGCAGCACACTACAGGCTTGTTTATGTATGCGGAGAACTATGACCTCTCTATAACTAAAGGAAATGCTGTGGTCTCCCATTTTAGAAATGAGTACGACCACTACACTTCCATGCAACATTTTAAAGGCACTGTGAGAAATTCTCAAGCTCATCTTTCATTCATTCATGAACAACAACCCATCGTCCACCTGTGGTAGTTGCTGTCCTCACACAATCCACCCTTTTCCAACAGGGAAACATTTCCTTTAATTCGGTTGTGTCCCTATTCATCCGAAATGCTTCTCAGTCAGCAGCAAACCTCCTCCCAAACTGCGCAATATCACATTCAGTTGAGGTCAAGATGGCAGATTTCAACAAGCTACACAAATGCAGCCTTGAATTTCCCCCCAAAATGGATAGTCTCCAAGCCTCAGCATTGTCTTAAAACCATGTCCATAAAGATCATGAGCAGGTAGGTAGACAAGGCATAATTCTTGTTAGAGGGCTTTGCCAACCATGATCATATCTCTTTTAAAGGCAAGAATTTGTGTACATCTCTCATTCCAGAAATATATGGGTGGATGGTATACAGCACTTGCTCTTGTATCCCTGCCTGTTAAACTACCACCTCCAATACATTATAGAGAATACAACTGTATGCCTTCTGTCACTCCATAAAATACTTGTATTCTCTGAGCATGAACTTACACGGTTCCTACAAAACCTCTGCAAGGGTAAAGAACTGATCTTTTGTACCAAAGTCACAACAAGGTCCACACTTGTCCTCCTACATTAATAATAACTATTAGACAAAGCCTCCTTTTTAGTTCTTGGAATAGGCTTTCTCATGAACAGAAAGGATTTTGATGATATTTGTATAACTGGACACTACCCACCTTTCTGAAACTGAGACCAACCAGCACACTTTAGTGATACAGATGGCCTGTCTTTAACTATCATTCATCATTAAAAAGATGCAGTAACTATGAAATCCCATTAATATATCGCATTTTTACCACTTCCAAACAGATGTTTTCCACTGTCACTGCCTTGCCATTACAGAAAATTATAATTGCCACAGACACACAATCTTTCTAGCTATTAATAGACACATTCAATGTCAGCTTTTCAACACCCATGCTGAGAGCAGTCCAGGCAATGTCATAATTCTCATCTTTAACTCACAAGGTATATGACAGACATTTATGATAGTTTCCAGGTGTATTCCCTCTGGCCTTGCCAGGCGTTTCCCATTAAAAGGCCTTCATGTTGATGAATGCCACAGCTGCTGTTTCCCTGACTTAGCACTACCTATCAGTCACATACAGAGTTAAAGACTGCTAGCAGCCCATGGTGTACTTTGTCTTTCAATGGCTTTCTTATTTTCCTTGTTATGGTCAGCTGGTGGGTCCTAGGGACATTGCTGATGCAGACACTAGCTACATTTTCCCATGGTAACTAACAGCTGCCTCATAGTACAAAATATATACAGCAGGTTCCATTCAGCCCTTGTCTTTATCAGCTCAGGTATACGCAGAAGGAAGATGAACTCAATTCACAAAGAAGCATCTGCAGGAATCCCAGTGTAATGTGTATTTGTGTATCTTTTCCTCTATCATTACTGCCATCTGACCCAATACATGACCAAGTGGTGATAAATTAACAGCACCACTCATTGTAAATGTGTAGAATGTATAGCCTCAAGTCTGATGATAGCACTAGAAAGTTAAAACTTCACGTTTATCACAAAATACACTGCTGCCAAGTCATGCTATTTTTGAACACTGCGATTATTATGACAATCTACAATTAGCATACAAGTGCAGTATTACTTAATTCTCTCTGGCTCATCTCATTCATACTCTTCCTCCCAATTAAGTTCATTGTGTATATCCATTATTTTCCAGGTGAGCACTGAAGTATCATTGTACACTAACACATTAAGAGACAATACACTGCCAAGCACCATTCCCAACATTTCTAAAAGAAACAAATACTCAAGAAGGTTTGTGGGTACATAGTCCCAAACAACAAACAGTTTTCCTTTCTTTTGCCTTTTTGCAACTCACAATCAAGTTGCACGGAAGTGACCTTCTTACATGTTGGCACAAACTCCAAATGTACTGGACATATTAATGGTTTTTGTGTACCCCATACCCATCCATGGCTCTCCTGAATGGCAAATACAGAGCAGGAAATGACCAATCCCCAAATGACAAATCTATTTTCAGAATTAAGGTTGTGCATAGGGTTAACGCTAGCTGTATGTAAATGCACTTGTCCACACAAGCATTGAGATGACAATCTACACCTAAAGAACCAATTGCCATTGCCAGGTGCTAGCTTATATTAATGCATCCAGCTACTGCCTGCCACACAGACTGTACTGTTCCTTTGTTTGTCATGTCATTAGCCTGCATTGCAGTCCTACAATTTATTTACTTAATTTGCTTGCTTTGTTTTGACTCTGTCAGACCAGTTTATATGGCTGCAATTATTATTATTATTATTATTTGCATTACTGCTTCTGTCACTAATGCTGTCAAACCACATTTATACTTAAAATTACAATATGTTTTATTATTAATTCAGGGTTGACTACAGTGCATTTCGAAGAAAGCAGTGTCACGACCTAAATAAATCTGACCGGGAAACTGATTACAATTTCTGCATATGTATGCGGGTGCAAGACGGCTACAAAGGGTAGTGGTGGAACATGGATCACCTCATTTTAATATGATTTCCTTAAATTAGGAAGCAAAATCTGGGAAATTAGGAATTCACACCATTATTCTTTGTTGTTACAGATGTGAACAGTGCACGGTTTGTGAACGTTTTCAGTAAAGTGATTAAACAAACAATTATTACTTTATTTTTATTTTACATTGGGGCTTGGAAAAGAAGTGACAACAGAGATTATGTAATGTTTGAACTTGTACTTATATGAGTCAATGAAGCAAGATTCATCCAGTCCCACATCACTGAAAGGTATATTAAAAAAGCATTCTTCAAGACTAAAGTATGCCTTCATTAATGGTTGATAACAAGAAGTTATGTACTCACCATAACGTTCGATGTATGTAGTCCATCCCGTCTCACATTCTTACCCGTGGGTTCGGAGCCGAATGTCGGCTCAGACTCAGCCAAAACTTTTCTAGCTCAAAGTCTTTCTATTGGCTGGGCTAAGATGGTATCCCATGCTGCACTGCTCTCTATCCCCAGATCTAGTTTGCTGTGACCCCCAACACTCATTCTCCATGCATAACACCACCCAAGGAAAGGAAGAACAAACCAAGAATGAAGGGAGCTCTGAAACCAGACCTAACCTCCAGATCCTCCAGGAAGGGGGAAGGGGGGGGGTAAGTAAGAATGTGAGGTGAGATGGACTACATACATCGACTGTTATGGTGAGTACATAATTTCTTGATGTTATGCAGTCCAATCTCACCTACATTCTTATCCATGGGACAGCGTCCCCAGCACCTAAATCCTGGGAGGCTCAGTGGAAAACATTCCTGAGCACTTTGGAACCAAAGGAAGACCTGCCCTTAGATACCACATCCAACTTGTAATGAGTAACAAAGGTGCGAGGAGATGCCCAAGTAGCCGCAGCACAAATATCATCCATAGACAATCTGGCCTGAAAAGCTGTAGATGTAGATACAGACCAAGTAGAGTGAGCCTTCACCTGGAACAGTAAATCTTTACTCCCTGAGGAATAAATGAAAGAAATACAACTGGAAATCCACCTGGACAACACTTTGGAGACAGGAGACCCAATTCTGTTTTCCGAAAAGGAAACAAACAACTGATCAGATTTTCTGAGGTCTTTTGTTCTGTGTAAATAAAAACGTAATTGTCTGTGCACATCCAGTTGATGAAATTTGAATTCTGCCTTGTTTGAAAACTGGGGAAAAAACACTGGCAATTCAATAGATTGGTTAAGGTTACGAACTGATGCCACTTTGGGAAGAAAGGAGGGGTTCGGTCTGAGAGAAACCCTGTCCTTATGAAAAATCAACTAAGGGGGTTTGATTGATAAAGCTTGAAGCTCCGACATGCGTCTGGCTGATGTGATGACTACTAAAAAGACAGTCTTCCAAGTTAAGAATTTTAAATCGCAAGTGGCTGCAAGCTCAAAGGGGGGTGAAGTAAGACCCTGTAGAACAAAATTTAAGTCCCAAGGCATAACAGGTTCTGATACTGGAGGATGAAGTAACAATGTGCCCTTCAGGAAAGCCTTACAGAGTCTATGTGCCATGAGGCTAGGCTCGTCTGCGACATGAAAGGTAGAAATCGCAGCCAATTGGACTTTAATGGTTGTGGCCGCTGAACCCTGGTTAAAGAGCATAGACAAGAATTCCAATACAGATGAAATTGGAGCTGTATAAGGGTCAATCATTTTGGCACGTGCCCAGATTGAAAACCTCTTCCATTTGCTGTAATAAATCTTCCTGGCGAGGGCTTATGAAAAGAAGATAAAATATGAACCACCTCCAGCGAAAAATGATGATGCCTAACTAATGACGGAAGTGGAGTAGCCAGGCTGTCAACCAGTGGGTCCGAAGGGAGGGATGAAGCTGCGCTGACATGTGTGTCAGTAAATCTGGTTGTGGGTCCAGAATCCAAGGAGTGTCCATGAGATAGGGATGGAGAAAGGGGAACCAAATTTGATGAGGCCAGTGTGGGGCAATCAGAATCATTCTGCTTCCCAAGGATTGTGCTTTCTGAGTAACCTTTGACAGCAAGGGGACCGGAGCGAAGGGATATAGTAGACCGGAGGGCCAATCGTGGACTAGAGCGTCCCTGGGTGACTCCCCCTGAGGGAGGATCAAAGTGAAGTAGCTGCTGCATTTGGCATTGAGGGGGCTGGCAAAAAGGTCGCAGCAAGGCTGACCCCACCTGTGGAAGATCTGTTCCGCAACTTGACAGCTCAGGGACCACTCGTAAGGCATCAGAATAGCTCTGCTTAGCCTGTCTGTGATCACATTGGACTTCCCCGGAATGTGCATTGCACCAGAAAACATAGGGAAGACACTGCCCACTGCCACACTCACATGACCTCTCTGCAAAGGGGTTAAGACATGGTTCCTCCCTGCTTGTTCAGATACCACACCACTGACATATTGTCGGAGTGGATTGCAATAGTCCCGAGAGGAAGAAAACTCTGGAGTGCTTGCAACACTAGTAGCACAGTTCTCATCTCCAGGACATTAATATGCAGATGCATCTCATGCTCTTGCCACGTATCTTGGACTGTACTGCCTAGATAATGCCCCCCATCCCATCTGGGAGGCATCCGTGGTCACCATGGCAACCGGGGGCGCAGGAATGAAGGGCTTTCCCGCATTGAGGTTGTCAGTGCAAAGCCACCAACTGAGATCCTGTTTGCACTTGTCTGTGAGTAGAATAGGGTGAGAAAGTGGAAGATGTTGCAGAGACCACTGGGCAAACAGTAGCCACTGAAGGAGCCTCATATGTAACCTTGCCAGAGGAATTAACATAACCGTAGCAGCCATCGTCCCCAACAGTTGGAGGACCCATCTTGACTTCACTCTTCTCAGAGGGAGCAAGCTGTGAACTTGTTGTTGTAGGACTCTGATTCTGTCCTGTGGTAGAAACGCCCGCATGAGGACGGTGTCTAGTTTGGCGCCTATAAAAGTGACACACTGAGGGAAACAAGGCAGATTTTTGTTCAGTGTGATGCCCAACTGTTGACATAGGTCTGAAGTAGTAGATGCCTGGCGGTGACAGTAAGGAGCCAGTCGTCCAGATATGGAAACACTTGGAATCCCTGATGTCTCAGGTGAGCAGTCACCACTGCCATGCATTTGGTAAACACCCTGGGGGCTGTGGTGAGACCAAAGGGAAGGGCTCGAAACTGAAAATGACTGGCTCCCAGCCAGAAGTGTATGAGACTTCTGGATGCCCTGTCCATCTCTATGTGATAGTAAGCATCCTTGAGGTCTACGGAGCACATCCACAATTCTTTTCCCAACAATGGGAGAATAGACTGCAATGTGACCATTCAGAACTTGGACTTTTGCACATGGGTGTTCAATCGACAGATCTAATAATGGTCTCAGGTTCCCTGTCCTTTTCAGCACCAAAAAGAATCTGGAGTAAGTCCCTAATCCGATCTGGTCTGAGGGGAAATGTTGGATGGCTCCTTTTTCTAGCAGCTTTGAAACTTCTGAAGCTGTGTAATCCCTTTGACTGAGTGGAACATCCAGGATTTTCTTGATTGGAGGGGGATTTGATGAGAAGGGAATGACATATCCTCCGGAAATTATTCATAGAACCCACTGGTCCTGGGTGATGTCTTGCCAAGCCTCCGGGTATAATGATATTCAACCCCCAACTGGCTCCGGAAACACACAGTCGGGCCTCCCATCAGGAGCGGTGGTAGGGAGAACCACGAAAGGAATCGCAGCCTCCCAAGTTGTGGAGGCCTCCTCTGCCCCTAGGGCGGGGTCTCCCTGAATAGCCCCCCCTCCCCTGCCTCTGGAGGGGGGCTCACCTTGTGCACCGGGAAAAAACATCTGTGATTTCCTGAACCACATTTTGCCACATCTCTGGGCTTTGGGATAAGGCCTAGAGGGAAGGGAAAAAACAGACTCCTACGGCAGACAGAGTCTTTCCCTCCTGCTCGTACCTGGTGAGAGTGTCTTTCACCTTGGTTCCGAACAAAGAGGAACCATCAAAAGGGGCGTCAGTGAATGAAGACTTGAAGGCCTCCGCGAAATGACAAAGATGCATCCAGGCCTGCCTCCTAAGAGCAACTCCTGAACTTGCTGCCCTACTTGCTCCTTCGGCTGCATAGGAGATTAGCCTCATGGAGGAGTTTGCAAAGGAATTGAGAGTAGACATCTGAGCGTTGACCGTCTGAGCCACCACCTCAGAAATGTTACCCATGAGAGTATCTCCAAGCTCCTTGAGGAGATCTCTCTGGAGCCATGTAAAGTGTGATAAATAATTCAGTGACTGTAAGATAAAGGTCACTGAAGAGAGGGTACGCTTCCCGTACTGGTCCATGGTACGAGACTCCTTGTTAGGGGGATGGACGGTGGAAGAAGTCTCGGCTAATTTCTTCTGAGTGGCAGCTGCCACCACCATGGCATCCACAGGGACTCTCTTGGACAGAAATTCCTTATCATGAGGAGCAGGCAAAAATTTATTGGGTCTCCTGGGGACTGGTTCCACAGAGTCAGGGGTTTCCCACACCCTTCAACAAACCAAATCCAGAAGCTCATCGAAGGGTGGAGATACCCAGGAGGCAGAGGGCTGAGCACCAAAGGCCTTCAGGAAGACCGACTCCTCCTCGGAGGGGGCTTTGGATGGCCAGTCACCTCTGTCTCAAAATCTCTAGGATGTCAGAGAAAGAAACATCCTCAGAGGATGACTTGGGGGACCCCCTCCAATTCCTCGAGGTCGGTGTCTGATGTGAGAGACTCATCCTGGGAATCTATGTGCTTCCTATTGCACGTTTTCTTTCTGGGTGGCTCCTCAGGCACAAACTCTGAGGGACCCTCAGAAATATGGGGACCACTCGTGGGGGTACCCTGAGGCCTTGGGGCTCCGCTGTCTAGAGATAGATGGTGATCAGAGACCTGCACAGGTGTAGTAGGGGACAGAATGACTGACCCACATGATGCCGTTGATGACCTGGCCAGTGTGCTCTGCATGGCCTCGAAGGCTGGTCCCCCCCCCAAGTCCGAAGAATGACCAGCCTCCGAAGCCATGACAGGAGTCGAACTTCCCCGCGCCAAAGCACCGAGAGGGAAGCTGGGAGTTGAGAGGTGTTCTGAAGCCTCTCCCTCGGATCCAACTGAAGAATCCTGAGTCCTGAACCCCGTGGACGGCGCCGATGGGGTCGGAGCTGACGTCAGCACCAATAAGCCAGGAAGGGCTGTCGGAACAGACCTAGGGACATCATGCGGAGCCGAGCACTCCAGCTCTGGAAGCTGAGGTGTGCTCGGAAGAGGAAGTATCGAAGCAGGTTGAGGAACCGGCTCAGGAGCCAACTGGGTCAGAGCCGAGAACAATTCTGCCAGAACCGGTGACTGAAGGAGTCTCAGGACTACTCTATCGATGTCCATATCTGATAAGGTCCTGGAGGATTTAGAGGATAGAGAAGGAGATCGAGACCTCCTCTCCGAAGGTGACCTGCGAGGAGGGGATACTGGACTAATGCTAGGCGATCAGTTCCGAACAGGTTCCAACAAAATTAGAGCCGAAGCAGGTTCCATAACAACTGACACTTCCTGCGGCCCTGAGGACAATGGAGCCGAGGATGTCTAAGTAGACTTTGCTATTTTCTCCGGTGGCTCCGAGGAGACTGATGGAGCTGGAGATCTCTTTTTTGATTTAGAAGATTTAGTCTTAGAGCTGGAAGCACTCTCCAGACCCTCCTCGAAGGAGGGTTTAAGAAGTCCCTTCAAAATCAATTTATTCTTCCTTTCCTGAAGAACCTGTGGACTAAAAGCATGACAGAAGCTACAGGACTCCTGGAGATGAATCGCTCCCAGACAATATACACAGACGGAGTGTCCATCGGTAATGGACATTTTGTAACTGCACCTAGAGCACTTCCTGAAGCCCAAGGGCTTGTGCTTCTTAGTATCCTTGGACATAGTTAAGCAACACTAATAAAGCCCCAAGACAATCAAACACTGAATAAAGGACCAACGGTCAAACAATCACAATGGTGGGAAAAACTACAACACACAAATACTACAAGATCTCTAAGTCAAACAATCCTTAGACACAAACACAAGGGAGGAAGGACTAATAGCTTTAATTTAAATGGTACTTAGACCTGGAAACTCAAAAAACACAAAGAACGCAAGGGGACAGACTAGGTCCTCTAACTGAAACGGGCCTAGCCCGCTGGAAACAGCTAGTGGGGTACCACAGAAAAAATGATCTAAAACACAATTTTTACAAGACAAGACAAAAACACACAATAGCTATTAAAATAGCTTTTTGTTTGCAACAAATTTCTCTGATAAGGAAGAACAAAAGTGTACTTAGCCACAGCCAAGAGTGAGACCACGTCCGAGCTACAAGAGCGGCAATTGAGATATGAGGATAGAGAGCAGTGCAGCATGGGATACCATCTTAGCCAGCCAATAGAAAGACTTCAAGCTAGAAATGTTTTGGCCGAGTTGGAGCTGACATTCGACTCCAAACCCATGGGTAAGAATGTAGGCGAGATGGGACTACATAACATCTATGTATTCCTACACATAAATGGATGGAAGGAAAGTACAGATGATGTTTGTGTAACACTTCATTAGTTTACTATACTGTGCATGTATGCATATGTGTGTGCGTGTGTGTGTGTGTGTGTGTGTGTGCTTACGATATACGTTCATGTATGAATGTGCATGCATATTTGTGTGTGCATATGTATATGTGCATGCGTGAATGTGTGTGTGTGTGTGTGTGTGTGTGTGTGTGTGTGTGTGTGTGTCAGTGTATATGTGGATGTGTGAATATACATGTATGAATGAGCATGTATGTGTGTGTGTGTATTTATATGTGCATGTGTGACTGTGTGTGTGTTTATATATATATATATATATATATATATATATATATATATATATATATATATATATATATATATATATATATATATATATATATATATATATATATATACACACACACATACACACACACATACATATATATATATATATATATATATATATATATATATATATATATATATATATATATATAAAATATACACACACACACACACACACACACACACACACACACAGTCCGCGGTGGTGCAGCGGTAGCATTGTTGCCTCACAGCAAGAGGTTCTCCTATTCAATTCTCGGCTGGAGTGCAGGGAGTGCCTTCTGTATGGAGTCTGAATGTCCTCCCCACGGTTAACTGGGCAGTGAAAGACATGCTTAAATGGGCGTGCCTAGGTTGAACGCCGAGCTGGCAACTCGGCGTTCCTGAAAATCTACTGCCAATCATTAGCAGACCAGAGTTCCGCTGTGGTGAACCCTAACCAGGAAAAGACAAAAGACAAACAACACACACACACACACACACACACACACACACACACATATTGGTGTGTGTGTGTGTGTGTGTGTGTGTGTGTGTGTGTGTGTGTACACTACCTTATCCTGATGAATATTTCAACAGTACACTGAGGTTGGTGCAATAAGAGAATGGTGCTTTCCAAATTAGATACAATAATTTCAGCAAAGACTATGGCACAGTGCTCTGCATAGGATGATGGGGGCTTTAATACCATAAATAAAATACTTTTTTAAACTGAAAAATATTCTGTCAGGAAGGCTACTTTTAATAGATTTGTCAAAAAAAGTATTGCAGAGGGTATGCAAATGGAGATAATGAAGGTTTGTTTTGATAGGATTTTGAAGTGTATGTGTATGGATGCTGGAATCACAAGAAGTGTACACATTTCTTGCATGAGAAAGAGCTTCTAAGTTAGTTTATGGTTGTGGAAGGATAATGACAATTTCTGCAACTTCTTTATATTTGAATGCAGTTCCATACATCCCATGTATGAAAGTAAACAAATTAATAAAACTACGACAGCTAATTGGCATTAATGAGCAACAAAGAGACTGCTTTTATCTGTGCACAGCAAATTTAATATTGATGTTCTTACAGATGCAAAATTCTGCCACTTCTGTGGCTAACATGATGAAGCTAATGGTCATTAAAATCCTTCAAGTATAATTTCTTACAAATTAATAAATTATAGTTATTAAAATTGCCCTGTATGTCATGTTGACCTGACGGACATTTGAGTGTAAGACCTTGCTTCTATGTATCAGTGCAAACAGTAAAATGTGGATATTATCTGGAACACTAATTAGTAGATAGGCATGTTTATGGATTATGTAATATGTGGCCTTAGTATACAATACAGCTAAATGACATTACCAAAATAATAAAAGGGAATGACATAAACACTACAAATAGGAAGGAAGAACATCAGAGTTGAATTAAAAATAAAAATATTGCAATGTTACGCTAATTACATCAAACATCTTATCTACAACAAAAGAGAATAATTCATAAAAGCATCATTTAACTGTTATCTTGCTGTTCCACTTAAAGAGGTATTCAGTGCTCCATGATTAATCTGACCTCTGACATCACGAGGCCAAGCATTCCATTCTTTAGATAAATATCAGAGAATGCTCTGCCACCAAATGCACTCATAGTCCTTCTAATTTCTGTAAGAAAAAAAACTGCAGTGCTAATAAAGCCAGTAAAATCAGAAGAAAACTCAGATCTTGGACCTTATCACACATGAATTTAGTTAGTACGGGACAGACAGAGGTCATCACAAGCAAGGGAAATCTGTACCAAACAGCATCTGGGTTGTTGTTTCTTTAAAATGAAGTCTCAGCTAAGCTTCTTAATAATGCTATGTTTATACTGCCATGAGCTGTAAAAATGTACAAATTCACTAATTTTATCCTGAAGGAATTCCAGTTTCCTGCAGCTTTCATACATGTACATGTTCTAAGTGTCATACTACAGCTGACCACGACAATGACACAGTCTCTGAATAACTGCTTCAAAGGCTTCATGACAGAAAAAAAACTTTTCCTGCATAAATATTTTGGACTATTTTGAAAAATGTGGCACTTTTAATCAAGTTGTGTATCTTGAGAAAATTTGAGGTACTTAATGACTTTTAATGTTTCAGGTTTTGTTGCATTAACTGTGCTCATTGCTCAATGGGCTACAGGCAAACCTGGAAGAGTAATCACCAAAGAACTCTCTCTTGTATCCTCGACAGATTAATACAAATCATCTACAAATGTCAGCAATATTGGTAAGCTGTTGTTCCAAAATCTTGGGACCCATTATAGTCTGCATATAGAAACAAGTGTAACATGACACATTCAGATTTAACTCATTTACCTATGAGTTCACTATAAATTACTGAGCAGGAAATTGTGCATGAATGCTTAGTTTGAAAATGCATTGCAAATTATCTTTGACATGCTTACGGGAAACAATTTTAAAGCTGTCTGATTGAACCTTCACTGATATTCAACTAAAGTAAGTTGTCTACAGGTTTACAATGGTGGATGGAGTCTGGTACTTTGCCCATATAACAATGTTGTAATGACCGATCACAGGTCTTGTGAACCATTAGGCCACCCTCCCAACCTTCCATACAGTTGTACACGTACTAATACTGAAGGCGGTAGTGACAGTGCTTCTAGGGATCCCTGCATAAAAGACCTGGTGGTTGCTGGTCTGAATCCCATAGTGCAAGATATCCTTATGAGTTTTGTGTGTATCTAAATCATATTTTACACAATTTTGGAAGAAGGATATAGCTAATACACAAGCTACTAGTCCAACACTGGCAAAGCTGTGTGCCTCTGTGTTAGATATACCTATATACATGTTTCAGGCATCCAGTCAGAGTAGAAACACTGATAACTGCTTCAAAATTAGAGCCGACAGCTCTTCACCTAAAAAGTAAAACTCTTAAGTGAAGTCCATAGGATCCTAGGCTACAATATGGTCACAGTTCCCAAAGCAAGTTTCTTTCTAAATACCTAGGTTGGGTAAAACAGAGCACTAGAAAAGTCAGAAGCAGTTCATACTCCTATCATAGCAAGTACTCATAGAGTTCTAGTGTCTACCTGCAAAATGACAACAAATCAAATTTACTGGAGTGGAAAGAAATTTAATTGTAAGTATTTAGTCCTATGTCTCTTGTTAGACAAAAATTCCTTTTGTGTTTGAGAAGAGCAGACTTTGTTGAATGTCTGCCTATGTCAACTCCATACCCCATTGTGTATTAGCCTGCACACCTCTCATAGCAGAGCAGTGTTAGACAGAAGAGGGATGCCTCATCATTCTTGATGCATAGAATCAGCTCCCATTTAATTTTCTTGAAGTCATTCAAAAAAGATTCTTCGGACAGACCAGAGATACTCCGTAAAGTCACATGTTGTAAATGCTCCTCTGTACCCATTATTTGACCTTTTTTATCTCTGAATATGTCATGATGTGAGACTGAAGATTAGCACTTACAGGATCTACTTTAGGTAGAGGACTGAAATCATGTGACTCAAAATTAAGAGATTACACCTTCAATTTACATAAATCCAGAAAAGCAGACGTTTTGAAATGACAAGTTGATGGCAGATGTATCCTTGTTCTTGCTACAGTTTTCCCCAACACATGTGCCACACCACTGTATTTTGTGGCAAACATATTTGCAAATGATGTTTGGTGCAAAAAAGTTGGTTACACAAAATATACTGCAGAGGTGGTATTATATGAAGCTTTGCAAATGCAGGATTCATATCCTCACCACACTCCCCATATTTCAACATTATGTCAGCAAACATGGATGGAGTTCCTGAGTCACATACACAATGTCAAAGCCACTGTAGTCCTATAAATATAGACTACAGAATTTCCAGATTTGGTTTATCTGGGATCACTGGAGTTCACCTTGCTAATGGTACCGCACAGCTGTAAGGCACATTTTCTCTCTGAATGCATGTACTTGGTAAAATTATAAGTTAATGCACCAGAATAATATGCCCTTTCCCAAGCTACAAGGGGCATGTTCGGAGGATCTCACTTATAAGGAGTTGCAGTTAAGGGCCATTATATGTCCTGTGATGAAAGTTGCTGGTTGTTCTTGAGTGTCTTTATACATACAGCATAAGTCATGGGTATAACATGTCATGACCAGAGTACATTATCTAAGTTCCAGAAAAAGGAGCACTTCTGTACTTTTTTCCATTTCCTTGGGGAGTGCTTAACAGGATGGATAGTATTCTACACTGAGCTAGCTAAAGCTTAGCCTAATAAGCGGATAGTTGCTTATATAGGTCACCTGTAGTAGGTTCTGCTTCTGTGCTGTCTTTGGTGTTTTTGGTTTGCTTTCATGCTGTGGATTCATGAGCAGCAATTTAACTAGCATATGCATTCTACAGACATGGTTAAATATTTTGGTTATTGCCATAACACACTGGCTGCTGGAAGTGGTGAGTGGTCTTTGTTGCTACCAATAAAGTATCTTATGACATGGTGCGTACCTTCCAGGTGTATAGTATATGACATCTGGGTCAAAATAACTTTTTGTAACAACCATCTTTTGCATTCTGCATTATTCCGGGATTATTTTTGTTTGGCAAAAATAGGGTGGAATTTTCAGTAGCATGTTGTTCCTGTCTGTTTAGTTTAAGCTTTTCTTTACAACTTACTTTTCTTCCTAAGTAACTAGAAATGGAGAAAGTGTGCTAGACTATCCAAAGGACATCTCTCTTATGAATGGATTTATATAACACTGTCCTTTATAATAAGGAATGTGAATGTTCTTCATGTCAGGAAGTAAAGAATCAAAGATGGAATATTGATCTCGATATTGTTGTTTTCAGAGTATGTTTCTCAAGGAGAAGACTACAGGAAGCATAGGGTTAGTTTAATATTTTCAAGCTTCTAGGGTATTCATTTGGTAGTGCCCACAATTTGGAGATGGCTGTTCTGTTATCCAGCAGTGCTAGTTAGTGGGTGTCAGAAGGTTAGTTTTCAGATGTGAGGGGAATGTAATATTATTATTAGGCTGTGTGGACATTACAATGTGTGTGTTCTGCAGTGTTTATAACCTGGATGCCCATAAGAGTTCTAGTATTTCTATCCATAGAGAATGAGTTTACTCCAATAGTTATGAGGGAAGATGCATTATACTCAGGCTTAGTTTGAAAATTGCACTGATACTTACTTCTAGCACACACACCCCCCCAATTACATGATAACAATGTCTCTATATGCCTATATTACTGTGACAAGACCGTGTGAATACATTATTGGGCTAAACTGCTACAGCAAATTGTTTCAGACTTTTATTGCAAAACACACACAAGGCAGGTCTGGATCTGTCCAACTACTAACATGCTAGCATCTAGTAAAGCAAATAAAAAACATTTAATATCCCATTTGCTTGTTATCCCTTATTAGTAATACTTAGTGATAGTGCTATGTCCATCACATCCCTCCTCTTAAGCTATACATACTGACTGGTAGTGACTCAAAATCATTCTGTAACTAATTTACTCGGTGACCTGTTTCATATTTTGTGAAGAATCATATTGTATTTGCTGATAACTGTATGAAACATATTGCAATGCTGGCAGTTGTTTTTGTTTCATTTTAACTATATTTTCAAATTAATGAAACATGCCAGCCCAAAGCATAGGCCACAAATTTGCTTTGTATATGTAATAAAGACTAATTATGCTTCTTGAAATCTTTTCTGCATTTTATATAACTGGCTTGGTACAATCTTTTTTTTTTGGATATAATCAATGGTTATGCTTCATTAATTTCAAAAGGGAAAATGTAGTAAATTTAAATGAAAATTTAACTTTTTTCTCATCTGACCATTCTATCAGTAACATATTTTTCTTCTATTTGTTTTTCAATATCTTGTTCAGTCTTACAGATAAAATACAGTGACTAGGTTTGAAAATTGAATGAAACATCTGAAATCTCTCATAGTTTTTTGCATTTGAATTTTCAATGTCATGGCATAATTCTTTTGTGTGTTTGGCTTAAAATACTGCATTGCAAATTACTGAATCATAATCCTGCAAATGATAGTTTTTATAAGTCTGCAAATTGTTTACTTCATGAAAATGCATACAGTTGTCTTGAATAACTGCATACCGACCTCTAGTGAAATGTAGCTGCAGTAGTATTGTGTGAATTCATTTATTCATGACAATTTCCTTGTAAGACAGTCTATTATTTTTAGTTGCAATATTGATACAATACTCCTGACAGATTGTGTGTGTGTGTGTGTGTGTGTGTGTGTGTGTGTGTGTGTGTGTGTGTGTGTGTGTGTCTGTGTGTGTCTGTGTGTGTATGGTATTGTGCTTACAATTTGTGACAAAATAATGCAGGGCTGAGGCTTTAAATTCAGATACATAGGTCCATGAGCCTGATGCATTCTCAGTTAAGATAGTTCAGGAAGATGTGATATCAAGCTTAAATGTGCGACCTTTGCCAGTCATATTTTAGTCTAGTATTTTTTTACAGTGAATATACTGCTGCAGTGCTGTCTGTTGTGGGGAAATACTGTGCACTTCACACACACCACTGCATCCATGAGCAATTCTCATTCAGGTGTTGAAGTGTTTAAATCGGTGAATGAGCAGTTAACCATTGTATTTGTATTTTTCTCCTGGTAGCATTTTTATGATGCAGTCTCATTTCTCTTGTTTTGTACACTTGTGTGAAATGATTAAGCAATCCATATTTCCTAGTTCTCTGTTGACTGGCATATATGGATTCTTATCATGCTGATAACTAGACCTTGAACAAGATGGTTTGGACTGAACTGAATTAATTTAATTGTTATATGCGTTATCCTGGCAAACAAATGAGTTGAGTCATTTTTCTGCCACCTAGTTGTAAGTATTTTCAAATTATACTATGCCCTGACTGAGTTATCTGCCTCTTTTTAAAAAAATTTAGTTTTATTTTACTTGTACACATATCCAGATCATCACTTTCATTTGTGCGCTAGTTAGTTCTATTGCTATACATACAACCATAGCTTTGTTCAAAATTAATTCAGTCTCTAAGAGCAGTTTAGCTGTCATTTATCATTTTAATGTCACAGGCAATTATCATTTTAATGTCACAGGTAATTCTGCCGCTCAGCAATTAATCAAGTAACTCTCCAAACTTACAGTCTTTACCTCTATGCATCAGTTCATTCACATAAAGAATAAAAAGACTCCTGTGACCATTGATTTTTAAAATGCACAGATGATGGGTACATAAATTATTTCTGTTATCACAATGTTACTTAGACTTGGCTTCAATAATAGTGAAAATCAGTCTGTTAGTCTTTATTGTGATTAAAATGACTAAATGCCATAATGTCACCATCTCCAGCAAGGTGAATATAGTAGTGATGTGCACTTCTTTACTTTTATCAGTTATATCAAACAGAATGAATACTTCCCATTTTCTGTTAAACTGCCCTGTAGGTTCATAGGCTCTTACTAAGTTTACAGCAATGGAGGACATCAAACAGCTCAGCCACATTGGCAGTACTGATGGGAGTATAACACCCCCCCTCATTAAGTAGATCTCCCCTACATATCCTAGGTAGAACTTCTGTAATCATCCAGACTGGTTTTACAGGTTGCTAAGAAAGGACTTGGACTGATTTGTGTGTTGGCTCTATCAAAGCATCAGAGGCTAAGGAGAGATCCTTCCTTACGTGTCTGTGTGATACCAAGTTTAGTGACAAGGTTTTTATTCTGAGTAGCTAATGTTACTGAGATCTGAATTCTTTTTGATGAAGAAATATTGACATTTCTTTAGTTAGTTTAGTTGCATGGTGAGGTACATTCTGATGGCATTACAGTCAATGATGGACTAATAAGGGATGAATAAAGTTGGAAACAATACTGCTGGTAGTGTAAGTGGAATGACAGATGCCATGATTGATTTTAACTACTCAAAAGATGATGTTGTCTACATAAGTTCAGTAAAAAAGTTTGGAATATCCACTCTAGTCAAAATAGAACTGGATGTTTTCTGGGAAATTTTCATTACATTTGTTATTTGCCAACCTGTGGATTCTTTAGTTTCTTGTAACAAGTTTTAACCTTGTCTATCAGTTACACTTAATGTAAAAAATGGGTCTATATTGAATCAGCAAACGCTTAAAAAAGCGAATGCCGATTCATCGACCCTAGTTCAGCGAAAGCTGAAAATCCCAAATACCCGGAACAGTGAATTTCTTCTCAGGGAAAGAAATCACTGGGCCAGTTTCGGGAGTTTGCCGTTTCCTCCACTGTGGTGCGATCTCGGAGTTGATATATTTAAGTAGGGTGTGTGGGGGGGTACAGCCCCCCACATCGAGGGGGCGAAATCCCCCACATTAAATACTGTTTTAAGGGGGGTTTTTTGTTTTTTTTGTGGAACAGCAATTTTTTTCCCAGGGAAAAAAATCGCTGCTCTGAGTGTTCGGCATTTTCAGTGTTCACTAAACTAGGGCCGATGAATAAGCTCTCGCTTTTTTAAGCATTCACTTATTTAATATAGACCTGTCAAAAATAGCATTTGTCATCAGTCAACTACTGAAGTCAAAAGAATATAAATAATTTTGTAAGTAAACATAAACATAAAAGCAAACCCAATAATAAATAATAAGACTGCTCACAATGACCTTTTAAACCGCTTTGTGTTGGGTAGCATGAAGAGTCAGATTATTGTGCCTAGAGTTGTAGGTTCATAGCAGGAAGACCATCCGGACAATAACCAAACAAATACACTTCAATGCAGATATAAAAAAAAATGACATAATCCAAGTAACCAAACAATGTGTTTATATAGAGTTAAGTGTCTGCGTCCTTTAAATCAAACAGGACTTCATCAAAACTGAATAACTATACATCACTTCCTGTTTAAATACAAATGGAAATCATATCAAAGCTCACTTCCTTATTAACAATTAATTAAATAGACAATATAAATGTGCATGTATCTAAAAATCAGTTATGAGTAGCTATATAAATATCTACACAAATACATTAACAAAATAGTTTTAATATGATTCTTAAAAACCTAAACAAAAAATCTGCAGTAAAATTATGCCCAAACAAATTGTACTCTACGTTTCCCAATAAGAAAAAAAAAACGTGATAGATACATAAGCTAATACCTATATTCCAATACGTTGGAGGACAGTATGCAGAAATAACATCATTTAAACCAGGGGGGTCTGCGGTATTCAGTCTTAATTACCCCATTGTTTCTTTTATTCAGTGTTTTCTCAGTTATTCCCTCTGGGATCTTTAGGCACCTTTTCTAGAATGGTGAATTTAAACTCACAATCTCCACATATAAAGATTTGTTCACTTTTTGAAATATCATAGTAATGCTCATATATGTTTTTTGTGTAAAGGGCATTCTGTTTTTACTATGTAAAAAGAATAACAAGTTAGAACAGCTAGCAATGTAAACCAGCCCTTATGTGAGACTGTCCCCTTTCCATAAAAAATTATTGGTGTTTCCTGATCTCTAACTTTGACAGAATCTCTCTTGTAAATGTACTTGCACTGATTATATGACACACACTTTTTAGTTGCCGTCCTATTATCATTTTTATAAGTTATACTTATACTCAAACTTATTTTTCAAGTTCTGTCCTTTTTTATGTATGAAAAGTATGTTCAGCATGCATATCTATAACAGCATTGTCCATCATAAAAAGGGTTTCAAATTTTCTGAATAAATGAGGTTTGGTAACAAACCAATTTGTCCAGGGACATCTTCATCTGGGTCATATATATGTAGCATTAGGAATTAAGAGGGTGGTGGATGAAAGGGTTAAATGTGTATGAGGGACGATTGGGAGGAAATGAGGTAAGGATATGGAGGGGCTTAAAGGGTTTAGGCAAGTGTAACTGGGGAATGAGTCACATTTTGGCGTAAACTTGGTATAGCAGATAAAGACAGCTGTCCATAATGAGTTGGAATAAATACTGACAAGTCTGCCTAGCAGTAATTTCTCCATCGTTGTTCTTAAGAATCCATTAGCTAGTTTTTATACTTCCTTCATTAATATACACGTGGTATTAATAGCGATCCCAGAAATGCCATACTAAGTCGCACCTGATGCACACTGATATCTGTGTGGGATATGGTGCATGTGCAGTTCATGGCCTTCAGAGTTGTTTGCTGTTGTCGCTCCTGCTGTTCTGTTGGTTTATGAGGTAATGAGAGCAGTATTTGGGGTCTGCCTTGTATCTGATTTGGGAGTCGGCGTTGGTCTTGGGCTCCTGGGTCACTTGCAACATCCGTAATTATTTTCCACCATTGAGTAGCCAACTCCACAGGTTTGGGGAACATGACATTTATTTGTAAAATATGATGTTATAACCTCTGCTAGGCATGGTGCTTGTGGCACAGATAATCTATGTCTAAATAACAAATAGGCTGCAAGCTGGCATGTGTACTCCTGCCTGCATGTACAGGTGTGCCTGCGTAACTGAGTAAAATGGAATCAATATCTTCAGCTTTGACTAAAATATATTAATTTTGTTTTAGGTTTTTGATTTTACTGACCTGTTTTATTACACAAGGTGTCATTATTTGACTGTTTAGACCTGTGACAATGCTGATGGAAATGCTGCAGCTTCCCTTTCGCGGGCTTTAAGCTGCCAAAGTAATGTGCAGGGGCATATGCAACAGGCTCCATGCAGTTTTGCTTAACACATTCTACACTATATGTCATAAAGCATAATTTAACTGTCACTTAGTTTGCAAAGGCTGAAGCTGTGCATAGGGATTCAGTGGTAAGTATGCATCATCACAGCCCTCAGCTGTACAGATTTTCACAGAATCTCCAGACTTTACCTCATGTTTTGCTCAATGGTTTGGTTCACAGATGGTGATATTGTCTAGTCCAGTCCGGCTGTAGAATTGTGGTTTTCTGGAAAATTACTGGCTGTTCATTAAAGACTGAAGTAAAAGAAAAAAATAGATCATCAAAGAGGGAATAAGGGGAAAAAACATTCTTGGCTAACTAATTTAGCTAGTGGGCTGAGGTGCACATGGGATATCGATTAGGAGCATTCAGGGACAGGGCAAAGTGCAGAATCTACAGTTTAGACTTGTAAAAAGTATTCAGGGGGAGGTGACTTCAAGCACAGCCACCAAATGCTGCTTTTTTGCTGTGTCGGAGATTGCCATTTATTTATTTATTTTACATTTGTTACATTTGTTAACCGGGGAGGTGTCTGACTGAGCTGAAAAGGCCCTTTTTCAGCAGAGGCCCGGGGAGAAAAGCTCCACAAAGAAAAATTACAGATACAGTTAGTTATTTAGACATGATCAGTATACACACAAATTACAAAAGACATGCTTTTACAGTGGTATGCGGCACAAACAGTTACAGTGGAGAGAACAAGCAAAAAAATATTAATTTAAAAATAAAGGTAATTAATAGATTTGTGGTGTACAGGTGAAATTTGGAACATAGGTAGAATACATACATAGCACACAGGTACAGTACATGCATTGTAGATTAGCCAGTGTTTGTGAGTAGAAAGGTTTGGGGATACAGGCAAGTGCTGCCATCAATGCCTATTTGAAGGTGGGTAGTCATGGGCGATGGGGATGCTGTGTCCTTTTGAAATGGTACTGCTTAATTTGTGGGGTTTCCTGGCTCTCGATAGTATTTGAGTTAGTTTGCAGACTCTTGGAAGCCTTTTCATTTGTGCCATTCAAGAAGTGCCTGGATTTGATTTGGTGGGGGAGAGGAGTTATGGTGGTCATCCTTGCAAATCCGTTGCTTATGATTGGGATTGGAGTTGGGAGTGATTTGGCAGTTGAGCAAAATCAAAGGCAGTATTTGAAGGTCTACTTAAATTGATGATGTAATTTTGAATGTCTTGGTGGTCATATCGCTGCATTTCATTGTCAGGCTCTGGCTGTTTTGCCTTGATTTTCTGGTCAACGTCTACCTATGTGGGGCTGTTTTTTGTGTTTGTGGGGCTATTACAGGGAATCTGGTTCTACGCATTACCATACTAATTGATGGGCTGCAGGGAAGGATTGCCTGGTATGCTATGCGGTCTCACAGATTTCCTTTAGTGTTCCCGTCACCTGTTCATGTTAAGTTGTCCAGAGGAGCAAGTTTGACATGTTGTTGGCCAGTCATTCTACATGTGCTTTGATAGCAGACCCGAGTGAAAGTTATAGAGGGAGTTTCCACTTCGAAGCTGACCGCTTGTTTTGCAGTGATGGCTGCCTCATTACAGAAACCGTATGTTAATTGCCATTACATGGTTAGCATCTGATAAGTAACAGATTCCATGAGTAATGAGCCAGCCCCAAAACTGACCGAGATAGGGGCATTTGATAGGGTAGATGGCTGCTTAGATTGCTATCAAGGGCTGCAACAGATGCAGGAGGAAGCTTTTAGATTCCTTTATTGAAGGGATCTAGATGTCAATAAAGTTGGTTTCGATGGAACCTTATGTGCTGGCTTATGTTTTTTGAAAGTTTACTTGATCTTGGAGCCGTGCACATTGTCCGGCGTGCGCGTACTTTGGGTGGAGTTGCTGAGCTGTTTCCTTCACGCGCTGGGGACATTTGGTTCGTGAACCGCTATTTGTTTGGTCTGAGCTGGAGTTGGATGCTGTTTAAGCTTTTAGATTCCTTTATTGAAGGGATCTAGATGTCAATAAAGTTGGTTTCGATGGAACCTTATGTGCTGGCTTATGTTTTTTGAAAGTTTACTTGATCTTGGAGCCGTGCACATTGTCCGGCGTCTTGCATACTTTGGGTGGAGTTGCTGAGCTGTTTTCTTCACGCTGGGGACATTTGGTTCGTGAACCGCTATTTGTTTGGTCTGAGCTGGAGTTGGATGCTGTTTAAGCTTTTAGATTCCTTTATTGAAGGGATCTAGATGTCAATAAAGTTGGTTTCGATGGAACCTTATGTGCTGGCTTATGTTTTTTGAAAGTATACTTGATCTTGGAGCCGTGCACATTGTCCGGCGTGCACGTACTTTGGGTGGAGTTGCTGAGCTGTTTCCTTCACGCGCTGGGGACATTTGGTTCGTGAACCGCTATTTGTTTGGTCTGAGCTGGAGTTGGATGCTGTTTAAGCTTTTAGATTCCTTTATTGAAGGGATCTAGATGTCAATAAAGTTGGTTTCGATGGAACCTTATGTGCTGGCTTATGTTTTTGAAAGTTTACTTGATCTTGGAGCCGTGCACATTGTCCGGCGTACTTTGGGTGGAGTTGCTGAGCTGTTTCCTTCACGCGCTGGGGACATTTGGTTCGTGAACCGCTATTTGTTTGGTCTGAGCTGGAGTTGGATGCTGTTTAAGCTTTTAGATTCCTTTATTGAAGGGATCTAGATGTCAATAAAGTTGGTTTCGATGGAACCTTATGTGCTGGCTTATGTTTTTTGAAAGTTTACTTGATCTTGGAGCCGTGCACATTGTCCGGCGTGCGCGTACTTTGGGTGGAGCTGCTGAGCTGTTTCCTTCATGCGCTGGGGACATTTGGTTCGTGAACCGCTATTTGTTTGGTCTGAGCTGGAGTTGGATGCTGTTTAAGCTTTTAGATTCCTTTATTGAAGGGATCTAGATGTCAATAAAGTTGGTTTCGATGGAACCTTATGTGCTGGCTTATGTTTTTTGAAAGTTTACTTGATCTTGGAGCCGTGCACATTGTCCGGCGTGCGCGTACTTTGGATGGAGTTGCTGAGCTGTTTCCTTCACGCGCTGGGGACATTTGGTTCGTGAACCGCTATTTGTTTGGTCTGAGCTGGAGTTGGATGCTGTTTAAGCTTTTAGATTCCTTTACTGAAAGGATCTAGATGTCAATAAAGTTGGTTTCGATGGAACCTTATGTGCTGGCTTATGTTTTTTGAAAGTTTACTTGATCTTGGAGCCGTGCACATTGTCCGGCGTGCGCGTACTTTGGGTGGAGTTGCTGAGCTGTTTCCTTCACGCTGGGGACATTTGGTTCGTGAACCGCTATTTGTTTGGTCTGAGCTGGAGTTGGATGCTGTTTAAGCTTTTAGATTCCTTTATTGAAGGGATCTAGATGTCAATAAAGTTGGTTTCAATGGAACCTTATGTGCTGGCTTATGTTTTTTGAAAGTTTACTTGATCTTGGAGCCGTGCACATTGTCCGGCGTGCGCGTACTTTGGGTGGAGTTGCTGAGCTGTTTCCTTCACGCGCTGGGGACATTTGGTTCGTGAACTGCTATTTGTTTGGTCTGAGCTGGAGTTGGATGCTGTTTAAGCTTTTAGATTCCTTTATTGAAGGGATCTAGATGTCAATAAAGTTGGTTTCGATGGAACCTTATGTGCTGGCTTATGTTTTTTGAAAGTTTACTTGATCTTGGAGCCGTGCACATTGTCCGGCGTGCGCGTACTTTGGGTGGAGTTGCTGAGCTGTTTCCTTCACGCGCTGGGGACATTTGGTTCGTGAACCGCTATTTGTTTGGTCTGAGCTGGAGTTGGATGCTGTTTAAGCTTTTAGATTCCTTTATTGAAGGGATCTAGATGTCAATAAAGTTGGTTTCGATGGAACCTTATGTGCTGGCTTATGTTTTTTGAAAGTTTACTTGATCTTGGAGCCGTGCACATTGTCCGTCTTGGCGTACTTTGGGTGGAGTTGCTGAGCTGTTTCCTTCACGCTGGGGACATTTGGTTCGTGAGCCGCTATTTGTTTGGTCTGAGCTGGAGTTGGATGCTGTTTAAGCTTTTAGATTCCTTTATTGAAGGGATCTAGATGTCAATAAAGTTGGTTTCGATGGAACCTTATGTGCTGGCTTATGTTTTTGAAAGTTTACTTGATCTTGGAGCCGTGCACATTGTCCGCGTCGCGTACTTTGGGTGGAGTTGCTGAGCTGTTTCCTTCACGCGTGGGGACATTTGGTTCGTGAACCGCTATTTGTTTGGTCTGAGCTGGAGTTGGATGCTGTTTAAGCTTTTAGATTCCTTTATTGAAGGGATCTAGATGTCAATAAAGTTGGTTTCGATGGAACCTTATGTGCTGGCTTATGTTTTTGAAAGTTTACTTGATCTTGGAGCCGTGCACATTGTCCGGCGGCGCGTACTTTGGGTGGAGTTGCTGAGCTGTTTCCTTCACGCTGGGGACATTTGGTTCGTGAGCCGCTATTTGTTTGGTCTGAGCTGGAGTTGGATGCTGTTTGCTTTTAGATTCCTTTATTGAAGGGATCTAGATGTCAATAAAGTTGGTTTCGATGGAACCTTATGTGCTGGCTTATGTTTTTGAAAGTTTACTTGATCTTGGAGCCGTGCACATTGTCCGCATCTGCGTACTTTGGGTGGAGTTGCTGAGCTGTTTCCTTCACGCGTGGGGACATTTGGTTAAGTGAACCGCTATTTGTTTGGTCTGAGCTGGAGTTGGATGCTGTTTAAGCTTTTAGATTCCTTTATTGAAGGGACCTAGATGTCAATAAAGTTGGTTTCGATGGAACCTTATGTGCTGGCTTATGTTTTTGAAAGTTTACTTGATCTTGGAGCCGTGCACATTGTCCGGCGTCTTGGCGTACTTTGGGTGGAGTTGCTGAGCTGTTTCCTTCACGCTGGGGACATTTGGTTCGTGAACCGCTATTTGTTTGGTCTGAGCTGGAGTTGGATGCTGTTTAAGCTTTTAGATTCCTTTATTGAAGGGATCTAGATGTCAATAAAGTTGGTTTCGATGGAACCTTATGTGCTGGCTTATGTTTTTTGAAAGTTTACTTGATCTTAGAGCCGTGCACATTGTCCGGCGTGCGCGTACTTTGGGTGGAGTTGCTGAGCTGTTTCCTTCACGCGCTGGGGACATTTGGTTCGTGAACCACTATTTGTTTGGTCTGAGCTGGAGTTGGATGCTGTTTAAGCTTTTAGATTCCTTTATTGAAGGGATCTAGATGTCAATAAAGTTGGTTTCGATGGAACCTTATGTGCTGGCTTATGTTTTTTGAAAGTTTACTTGATCTTGGAGCCTTGCACATTGTCCGGCGTGCGCGTACTTTGGGTGGAGTTGCTGAGCTGTTTCCTTCACACGCTGGGGACATTTGGTTCGTGAACCGCTATTTGTTTGGTCTGAGCTGGAGTTGGATGCTGTTTAAGCTTTTAGATTCCTTTATTGAAGGGATCTAGATGTCAATAAAGTTGGTTTCGATGGAACCTTATGTGCTGGCTTATGTTTTTTGAAAGTTTACTTGATCTTGGAGCCGTGCACATTGTCCGGCGTGCGCGTACTTTGGGTGGAGTTGCTGAGCTGTTTCCTTCACGCTGGGGACATTTGGTTCGTGAACCGCTATTTGTTTGGTCTGAGCTGGAGTTGGATGCTGTTTAAGCTTTTAGATTCCTTTATTGAAGGGATCTAGATGTCAATAAAGTTGGTTTCGATGGAACCTTATGTGCTGGCTTATGTTTTTGAAAGTTTACTTGATCTTGGAGCCGTGCACATTGTCCGGCGTCTTGGCGTACTTTGGGTGGAGTTGCTGAGCTGTTTCCTTCACGCGCTGGGGACATTTGGTTCGTGAACCGCTATTTGTTTGGTCTGAGCTGGAGTTGGATGCTGTTTAAGCTTTTAGATTCCTTTATTGAAGGGATCTAGATGTCAATAAAGTTGGTTTCGATGGAACCTTATGTGCTGGCTTATGTTTTTTGAAAGTTTACTTGATCTTGGAGCCGTGCACATTGTCCGGCGTGCGCGTACTTTGGGTGGAGTTGCTGAGCTGTTTCCTTCACGCTGGGGACATTTGGTTCGTGAACCGCTATTTGTTTGGTCTGTGCTGGAGTTGGATGCTGTTTAAGCTTTTAGATTCCTTTATTGAAGGGATCTAGATGTCAATAAAGTTGGTTTCGATGGAACCTTATGTGCTGGCTTATGTTTTTTGAAATTTTACTTGATCTTGGAGCCGTGCACATTGTCCGGCGTGCGCGTACTTTGGGTGGAGTTGCTGAGCTGTTTCCTTCACGTGCTGGGGACATTTGTTTCGTGAACCGCTATTTGTTTGGTCTGAGCTGGAGTTGGATGCTGTTTAAGCTTTTAGATTCCTTTATTGAAGGGATCTAGATGTCAATAAAGTTGGTTTCGATGGAACCTTATGTGCTGGCTTATGTTTTTTGAAAGTTTACTTGATCTTGGAGCCGTGCACATTGTCCGCGTCTTGGCGTACTTTGGGTGGAGTTGCTGAGCTGTTTCCTTCACGCTGGGGACATTTGGTTCGTGAACCGCTATTTGTTTGGTCTGAGCTGGAGTTGGATGCTGTTTAAGCTTTTAGATTCCTTTATTGAAGGGATCTAGATGTCAATAAAGTTGGTTTCGATGGAACCTTATGTGCTGGCTTATGTTTTTGAAAGTTTACTTGATCTTGGAGCCGTGCACATTGTCCGGCGTCTTGGCGTACTTTGGGTGGAGTTGCTGAGCTGTTTCCTTCACGCTGGGGACATTTGGTTCGTGAACCGCTATTTGTTTGGTCTGAGCTGGAGTTGGATGCTGTTTAAGCTTTTAGATTCCTTTATTGAAGGGATCTAGATGTCAATAATGTTGGTTTCGATGGAACCTTATGTGCTGGCTTATGTTTTTTGAAAGTTTACTTGATCTTGGAGCCGTGCACATTGTCCGGCGTGCGCGTACTTTGGGTGGAGTTGCTGAGCTGTTTCCTTCACGCGCTGGGGACATTTGGTTCGTGAACCGCTATTTGTTTGGTCTGAGCTGGAGTTGGATGCTGTTTAAGCTTTTAGATTCCTTTATTGAAGGGATCTAGATGTCAATAAAGTTGGTTTCGATGGAACCTTATGTGCTGGCTTATGTTTTTTGAAAGTTTACTTGATCTTGGAGCCGTGCACATTGTCCGGCGTGCGCGTACTTTGGGTGGAGTTGCTGAGCTGTTTCCTTCACGCGCTGGGGACATTTGGTTCGTGAACCGCTATTTGTTTGGTCTGAGCTGGAGTTGGATGCTGTTTAAGCTTTTAGATTCCTTTATTGAAGGGATCTAGATGTCAATAAAGTTGGTTTCGATGGAACCTTATGTGCTGGCTTATGTTTTTTGAAAGTTTACTAGCATCTGATAAGTAACAGATTCCATGAGTAATGAGCCAGCCCCAAAACTGACCGAGATAGGGGCATTTGATAGGGTAGATGGCTGCTTAGATTGCTATCAAGGGCTGCAACAGATGCAGGAGGAGGATTGGACACTCTAAATTGGTGGTAGGTGTGAGTGTGTGTGCGAGCGAATGATAACGATCACATGCCACGACAGTGCTAGCTACCTGGCGGTGTAAACCTTGGGGCGAGATGATTGTCACTGTGACACCCTGAACCCAACTGAAAAATGGGAGGGTGAGTGTGGATAGACGGCTACAGGGGATGGCTAGTTATAAGAAATGGACAGTCTTTCGCTACATGTCTTCTGCATTTGAAGTCGGACATTTGCTATATGCTACTTGCCTCAATGGAGGGGGGGTATGCACTGAATATTCAGATTTGGCTTCATTTTGGTCCATTTCTCATTGCACTGTGGTTCTTTTGTGAATTGTTAACAAATCATTAACCCAAATCATTAACCCTGAAGGAGAAAGGTTGTCTTTCATTTATAGAGGGTTTATTCTAGGAAATAGTTAAGACTGGCTTGCACATTTGATACTGTTTGCAGAACGCAGACTTTAGCTTCTGCGCAGACATGGTAGAATTGGCAGATTTCTTCCTTTCATAGATGGGTCATTTCCTTAAAATGGGGGTTGAGTTGAGTTGAGTCCTCAGATTCTACAGGAAGCTTACTGTAGATGTTTAAGGGGAGGCATAGTGATAATGTGTTTCTCACTTGTGGGACTGAGTGGATGAGTGAAGATGGTGGTTCATGTGGTGGCAGGTGCCATTATGTTACTAAGTGCATGCTTATTATGTATGACTTGGTGTCAGTTTGGTAATGTTATGGGGGATTATGTATGTTAATGTTTTTTTTTTTTTTGCAACAGATGATGTTGCAGGTCCTGTAATCAGCTTGGCAGAAGTATGAACTGGTTTAATTTTCTTAACAACTTATCAAGGAAGCTCAGAGGATGGTTAAAATGTGATACTTCTGTTCATAGCATAGGCCTTTTTACGGAATGTTTCTGTTTTATTCACCATTGATATTGGTTATATCATTAATATGTGATGTGTGAGGAAAGTTTATGTGGGACTTTGTTAAAGCATCATTTTGGTGGAGCATGCTAGAATTGTGAGCACATTGTATGTAGTTGAGGAATGAGAAAAGCTCTTGGCAGTGCCTAATGTCATTTAAGAAGTTTTGGTTTACACGTGCAGAGAATTTACAGTATTCTTTTCTTTTTCAGATCACAGATGGGGAGGTGCAGAGTGGGCGTTAGTCAAAGGCTTGAAGGAAGTCCATTTGACATGATGGATTCAACTAGAGTGGATGCTCCTGCCAGTGGAGTGGTGTACAGAGCAGCTGCAGGTAATGTATTTAATTCATTAAGGCATGTCAGAGTGCAGACTGGGAGGTAATGTGGGGATGGTTGAGGTATCAGGGGCAGGGTGAGGCACTGTTGGGGATTAGCTATATGGAGTTGGGCGTTGTCCTCAGCCTATGAAGAGAAGATAGGTATGGTGTTAGAAAAGAATCAGATAAAAATCTATGAAGAAAAGCTAGATATGGTATTTAGAATAGACATTGTGATATAGGATGATACAACATTCACTATGTTGTTCAAATAATTGTTTTATGAATTTGTTTGTTTTTTTTCTCTGAGTAGGTAAACTTATTTATGGATCTTTCGAAAACATGTCCAAGCAAAATGCAATAGTTCACCGGTATTACCAATAAAGCAAAATACAACAGGTTTATACAAAGTTGTATATGTAAACACTCAATAGGTACACATTACTGAACAGAGATAATTGCTAGGTGGCATGTTACTTTGGGAATTCAGTACTGTTCTCCATTGGATTGGGCAACAGTGGGCGGGACTTTAAGACTAAGTAAAGGATTTGACAGAGTTTTGTGTGGACAAAGAGGCTGCAGTTACACATGATGGCATGTCACTGACCTTATTTTGCTGGTGGTGACATTGGGCATTTTAGGGTTCTGGTGGTACATTGTGCTTGTGTGCTTTCACCTGGCTTGGTTTTAGTGTTTTGTGATGCATTTGGCAGGTGATTACTTGGGAATCAGTTCGGTCAGGCCTTTTAGCAGATGAATAGGGAGGTCGATGGAAGTTTGTTCGGTAGAGGGGGAACAGCCTGGTCAGGCTGGTGGGTGGAGAAAAGGGGTAGACTTGCCTCTTCTCTTCCTCCTCTCGTGTTGGATGTTTAGTTCAATGAGTTGGAAAAAGAAGGTGAGCAGCTGGATGCTGCTTGATAAGTAAAATAAGTGAGCGGAGGTAAGCTGCTTATTTGGTTAGTTGTGTATTTCAATAAATGGTAACAGAAGTGAGTGGTGGCACGCTGCTTCATAAGTAAGACAATGGAGGTATGGACACTGCTTAATGGGCCAGGATGAGGGGGTCATATTGTCCTAGGTATCATTCCATGGATGTTATACTCAACTATACCAATTGTTGGTTGTAATTAGTAAATATTGGTTAACAAAATTATGTTTATGGAAGTTTGATAAAGGTCATCAAATGGCATTTGGTGTGTGATGTGTTTATTGAAAGGGACCGGGACAATACTTTTTACCATCTTAACCATGGAATCATATTCCAGTACCATTGCCATCTTATAACTGTATTCTCTTTTGTCACCTATATGGGGACTGAACAAACAGCCGTGCCCTTCAACCAAAATGGGTGTGAATTGATACCTTCTATCTACAGTTATTTCATCACAAAAAGAAAACACTATTTGACTAGGGTAGCCATGTTCCCTAAACACAGAGATCAACAACTCTTTCAAAAAAAATGTCTTTTTCGGAAATCATCTCCATCATCCTTATCAAATGCCTTTTTACCAAACTTTTTTTCCAAGTAAATAGATGTCAATGTTTATAATGTAAATATGAGATGGAAAAGGTTGGTTTCCTTAAGATATTGGACATAAACCATTTATCACCTTTATTTAATTGAACATCCAGGTAATTAATCTCATTAGAATTAAACTGGTGAGTAAACTTTAAGAAGTTAGTAGTACTGTTAAGATATTTTACAAACTTTTCCACAAGATCAACAGACTCCTTCCAAAGGATAAATATGTCTTCAAAATATTAAATAGAGTCTAAAAGATGGATGCATAATTTGAATTATAAACATTACCGTGCTCCTATGCCCACATAACCATGTTTTTGAATACTTGGTTACAAGGGACCTACATAACCACTTTTTGGATCTGTTTATAATATTCCCCTTCAAAGTTCACACAATAATTACTGACTACTATCTCCATTAAATCCATAATTAGCTTAACATCCATGTTTTTTTTAAATGAACTTATATGGGACCCATTAAATAATTCTAAACCATTTTCTTGGGAGATCCTTGAAAGTAAATCGATTATATCAAATGTTTTCACCCCACAGTTCATACTTCCTCTTTACCTAAAAAAATCCCAGGAATCCTTCAGTAAATAAGGATTAGCATCATAGAATGACTTAAGTAATCCATCAATATATAAGGCTAAAGCCTGAATCTTCGATCCCTGTGCAGATACCATAGGTCTTAAAGGGGGCTTGTTGTTATGTTCTTATGCACCTTATGGATTCCAAAAATGGTAGGAACTAATAGGTTCTTAGTTGTTAAAATGTATGTAAGTCACTTCTGATAAAATCCTGTAAAAGACAGTTATCTATAAGTCAATATTTCCGTATGCATTGTTCATTTAATTCCATCAAACCTAAGAACATTTTTCATTCTCTTTTAACAAGTTAAACTAGTACGATCAACTGAATATATCAAATTAATCCCACCCCACTCTCTTTATCAGGCAACTAGTTTGTAAAAAAAATGCATTTGTTCTTACTATAATATGTTTTATTAATAGGTTCATAGGCGTTTACTAGGCTAATGACCACAATGGTCTTTTTAATCCTAGACATACATCCCAAATGTACGTTTCACAGAATTTTTCAACCCCCTGTAATATTCTGTGGTGGTGGTGGTTTAAACACACTTTTTCTCTTAAAAATACCAATGGCTTCCTGTGCCTCACTTGTTACCTGATAGAAATAATATGCAAGGTTTAACTTCCTAGTAAAACATTTTAAACCAATTAAAATTGTAGCTAAATCATCCTTATTTTTCAGTATAAAACAGGCTAAAATATGTGGTGGTTATCTGATGATGGCTATAATTATAGATATTAAAACCTCCATTAGTGTAGACTATACTTTCTTCACCAATGTTTATTTCGCATGTGGGTAAATTACAAATTATCTCCTTCTGGCCCTGCCTCTTGTTTATCCCTTTCCTCTTGTGCCTCTTTCCCTGTTTGTGCAATGGGGGACAAGCAATTGGCATTGCTAGAATGACATCAGGGTTATATTCCTGAACAATATAGTCCATTGCTAGGTGTATGGCTTGAAGTGGGTATTACAAACATAAAGGAAGAAAGTTTTGAAACGGGCACTAGTTATGGAATACAACCAATGTACAAGGTTCATTTGTCAAATTTTGAAAAGTAATTGGAGTATTTTAAAGTGAATAGGGAATTGCATGAGGTTGTAGGGCAAGAGCCCACAATTTCTTTTAAGACCGGTAGGAACTTTAAACAAATACTGGAAAAGAACGCGGTCCACATAACTAAGGTGAGAAAGGGAACAATTCCTTGTGGAATGTGTAAACAGTGCCCGTGTATTATAAAAGCGGATTACATTAGTTTAGAAAATGGGTTGGAGAATAAAGGTTTACTTTAGAAATGGCAACTATAGTACAAATAAACTGCTATATCTACCTAAATGTGGTGGGTGTTCAGCATTCTACACTGGAAAGATAGAGCTTTAAAGAACAGAATTTATGAGCACCTCCATGATAGTAAAATAAAAAGAAGAAACCAGTGCTTTGCACAAACACTCCACACAATGTGTTAACTTTACAGGTTTTCAGTTCGGTATTCTTGAAGTTGTTAAAAAGAATCCTAGGGGTGGTGACTGGAAGTTTACTTTAAGAAAGGAATTAAAATGGCAACTAAGATTAAACGCTACTTCTATTCCTGGTTTGAATTAATATGTCAGACAAACAAACTCTGTACGGATGGCTAGTGCAAAGGTGCAAAACACGAACCAGCAAACCCAAAACATTAGGTTTGCTACTATAGTAAAAACACACATGGTTTTATGGATATTATACAGTCATTGGGGCATTTTGTTATCAGATGAACGTTTGAACACAATTTTGGAGAATAGATGTCGTTTTTCTTTCAGAAAAGGTGAAACCTTGGGTGGTTATTTTAACCACTATAAGCGTAGTCAACCCATTTTAGAATTCACACAAGTTACACTTGGGGGGATAAATTAGTTGGCTGTTTTTCTTGCGGCACTGTTCATTTTGTAAATATATGGTCCAAACAAAGGAATTCACATCAAAAAATACACCACAGTTATTTAAGATTCATGTTTTCGGTAACTGTAGCACGGACTGGGTGATCTACTTAGTAACATGTATTTGTTCAGCCTTTTATATAGGGCAAACATCCAGACCTATCAAGTTTCAGATGTCTGAAGATTTTAGTAGTATTAGAAATAAAAATCCCAATAATGCTTTATATAAGCATACTTTAAAACATCCCTCTGCCCAATTTCATTTTATTATTATCGATAAGGTTTGGGGGGATAGAAGTTGTAAAACGGGATGGAAAAATATCTTAAGAAAGAAAAGGCATGGATTGTTAGACTAGGGAGTTTGTTTTCACCTGGTTTGAATGAATGTCTATAATTGGTTTATGGTGATTGGTTATGTTGGATTGTTCTAACCTTTATAAGGGTTTTCTTTTTACAGCCTGCTTTATACATTGACAAAGGCTTAGGGTCAAAACCGGTCTGTGATTGTTTTCTTATTCCTTCTCCTTCTGTGCTGGTGCATTTGTTTTGGGTTTGCTTGAATGAGTATGTGTCAGTGAAACCTATTTTAAAAGATTGTATAATGGTTTTAAATAGGTTATTTAGTATTCTATTAATGTCTATTGTATAATGGTTTTAAATAGGTTATTTAGTATTCTATTAATGTCTATTGTATAATGGTTTTAAATAGGTTATTTAGTATTCTATTAATATCTACTTGATTTTAAAGGTTAATACCAATGTACAATTAAAAGGTTCACGTGACCATTAACCAACATCAAATTAGCTAAGGGTATAAAATAATAGGATGTGTTAATATATTTTATCTGATGAAGTCTCTGGCTTGAGTGAAAGTGCTCATTTTTTTGTGATTTTAATACATTTTAATAAATTACCTGCACCTTATTGCAGTAGTTGGATCATTTTTTTTTTCTTATTTCACGTAGGCTTTCATTTTATTTGTGTTTTTCTGAGTATATTTAACAAGAGTCCTGCCGAGCAGAATGGTTGTGAAATGTCATTTGGTGTGATGTGTATTTATTGAAGGGGACAAATGAGGTATTGTAACAAACTTATTTGTCCAGGGACATCTTTGGGGGGGGGGTTAGGTAGAAATACTAAGGGGGTTAAAAGGGTAGGGGAAGAAAGTTATTTGGGGGGGGTGAAAGGAATAAATGAGAAATAGGATGATTGGGTGGAAATGAGGAAAGTGTAGGGAGGAGCTTAATGTGGTAATTGGTTTTATATGAGTATAACTGGGTAAGGAATCACATTTTGGTGTGAACTTGCTACCCGTCCTCCCTCCCTGTGTTTTGGAATATTGGGGATTTTGTGGTTATTTATAAGTTTGGGTAGGTGGAGAAGAGGGGCAGGCGTGTCCCTCTTCTGATCCCGCTCTGGTGTTGAATATTCATTTCAATGAATTGGGAAACGAAAGTGAGCGAATGGACACTGCTTGATAAGTAAAGGTAAGCAAGTGGAGGTAAGGATGCTGCTCATTTGGTTGGATGTTTAATTCAATAAATGGGAAATGTAAATGAGCAATGGGACACTGCTTGATAAGTAAGATAAGAGAATGGGGGTAAGGATGCTGCTTATCTGGTCAGGGTGAGGGAGGTCACACTGACCTAGTTAACAGTTACATGGTTGTTATGCCATGATTGGTCAGGGTCAGCGAGGTTACGATGCCCTAGTTAACAGCTATATAATGTTTATGCCCTGGTTAATAAATTAAAATATTGGTCAATAAAGTTATAGTTATGGAAGTTTAACAAAGGTTGTCAAATGTCATTTGGTGTGATGTGTGTTTATTGAAGGGGACCGAGACAACATTATTTTACTAGCTTCAGTAAGAGCTGAAGTTTTGCATTTTACTTAACATGACAAAGGGTTGAATATCTATTTTCTCAAAGGGGACTTCAGCCTGATATGGCTAGGTCCCAAAGAAGCTCATCTTGGCTAAATTATTACCCTTCAGAATTTGACAAACTTAACTGAGAACTCACTAGGCAAAAGGCATCTGATCAGAAGTTTGTGTGTAGATTATGTGAGTCCCAACACTTCAAGCAACAATCTGTAACTCAAAATAAAACAGTGAATTCCAATTCTCATCATTACATTCATAAAGCATTTTTACTTGTGTGTGTTACTTCCTTGTACCCCTTTGATATGGGGAGTGGTCTGTGGCCTCTACGTCACTGAAACTTTGCAGTAACTGAAATAATTGCATCTCATAGAAGGGTCTGGTCAAATACTGTCCTTTCTACTTGTCTCAGGCATTTTTCAGGGAACAGTGAAATCCAACAATGTCTTTGTTAGCAAAAGATCAGAAAATATAAGCAAATCATTTTAATTTTGCATCTGACATTGTCATATCCCTTGAAAATCATAACATAATGCCTCAGGAGAGAAGAAGCCCATGTTTAGTTTAAATTAGAATAGTATGCCATGATTGGCTGCCACTTGGTTACAGAAGTAAGAGTAGTTCTTTACAGATCCTGTCAATGAGGAAGTACTCATTTATTTATTTAATTATTCATGTGCATTTACGAGGGTAGAGAATTGAATAAAAGCAGATCAATTTCAGGTCTAGCATGTGTTGAAACAACAGAACAAAAAAATCAGTTTCTACAAGTAGAATCAAACCATGATATATTACAAAGGCATGCTAGAGTTAAAAATATAATACAATCTTATACATAGTAAAATGAAAGCATTAGTTTGGCTTAAATTAAGGCTACATTCAAGTGCCATACCTTGC
This sequence comes from Protopterus annectens, assembly GCF_019279795.1. NCBI lineage: Eukaryota > Metazoa > Chordata > Ceratodontiformes > Protopteridae > Protopterus > Protopterus annectens. Next base: position 747,257,368 of record NC_056727.1, read on the forward strand.
AAGTGTACTGGTTTTGTACATATAGCAAATGATAATATTAATTTAGTTATCTATTTAATTATTTCTTAAACCTTTATATGATTTTTTTTGCTTGTTTTTTTTTTTTTTTTAACTCAGGTAAGTGGACAAGTCAAAGGCACATGTCAGTCATAACACAGGCCACAAGGAAAATAAAACAAATGCAAACACATTTACATACAAATGACTAACAGAAGGAGATAAACACATATAGATGAACAATTAGCATGAAGCAACAAATTGATGTATATTTGTAGATGGAATGAAGAAGCAAAAGTGATTCACATTTTGTATTAGTAGTGCAAATAGTCAAGCTACAGTCATGGGTAATTACATCGATTTATTTGAAACAAAGGAGATTCATAAAAGTTACAGCAATGTATACATTTCAAGGTATCATTCTTGAATTCATTGACAGCCATCCATGTTGACTTGCACCAGTATGATGGCCGGTCTCCCCAGCCATCCTAGATTCGAATAAACAGGTCTGGGGGAGAGGCACATGTTAATTAGCCATGTACCTACAGGAAGATGTCTATGTACTGATCAATTCTATGAATAGCTGTGCCATGTAGATTAGCCTGGCCACTCCTTGCACCTTGCAGTAGTGAATGCAACCAATAGGCCATGTTCATCAGTCCCAGTAGAAGTACTGGGGAGTTTAATATCAAGCTAGGCTTAGGAGGTGTATGCATGAGCGTAGGAGAGGGGCTGCAAGTGTGAGTGTGTGTGTGTCTGTCTGGGTGAGATCTGTAGGCGATTTAGTGTTTAAGTTAGGCAGGTGAGTGCATGCATGGAAGAAAGGATGAGTATCTACGAGTGTGACTGGGTGGATAGGGGACCTTTTTGTACATGTCTGTGAATTAGGGTGGCTGTAATATTTCCACACACCCCTAGACTAATGAACAGAGTCTGCAACATTGGGTAGAGGGAATCATTAGCCACTAGGGATAGCTCTTTCCAGGAATGCTTGGAGTGGGACAAAAGCAAAATGGTGATCCAGGACTGGGAGATCCACAAGCCACCAAGGATATCTCTTTAAATGAGTACATGAGAGGCACATAAACTGAAAGGAGTTTGGGAGTGGAGCCACTAAACACCACAGCTAATACTTTACAGGATTGCTTGACTGGCAAGTAAACAGAACAGGAATCAGGGCTGTTAGGAACCACTAGACCCTAGAGTTACTCAGTATGGCATACCTTAAAGGCACATATGTGCAAATAAAGGTGTGGAACCAGTAGACTTAAGGTATAGGTAGCATGCTTTAAAAGGCACTAAACAGATTCAAACAATGTACTCTCCCACCTTGGATATACTAGTCCTATGTACCACAACTAGTTACCAGAAATAAACTTTAAAAATAAATAAATTAGAAAAAAAGTAAAAGATGGTGAGAGAAGGTTTTCAAAGCATGCATTTTTTGACACAAGAAACCCTTGAATTAGCCCAAGGAAATAACTGATAAGTATGTTCAGCAGTATATTTTTACATGTATCCAGGATCTTGGACATTATTCAATGCCTGTGACTTTTTGTCACATATGAGGAAGAGGGGCAGGAAATGTTAGACATGACTCTCAACCATGTATTTCCTCTAAAATGCATTAACTGAATGATATGATGTGTGAAACTCTAATGTCTGGCATGAATTACCAAGGCAGGGAAAAGGAGAAATCATAAATATTCTGACATCAGAGACAGGTATGGGGTATGTGGTGTGTGTACATGTGTTCTTTATTGTGTGCTTCTGTGTCAGAGAGTGACAGAAGGGCAAGGGCTGCCTGTGCTAACACACTGAAGCCACCACTGTTCACCATCAAGGCAAGTGCTGATCTGAACTTTATGGTAGTTAAGTGTGAACCATATGCATGTAATTTACCTGTTTACTAGGTGTTTCCTCATTGCAGGTAATGTCACTAACTCACAAAATACTGCATTTTGGATTGAGGGCCTTTTATAGTGACCCTTAACATAATGAGATGGCTACTTAATGAAGCCTTAGAAAGGCATGTCACCATAAGTAAGACAGTCATATAAATGTATATCATTAAACAAGAAACTTAATTTATGTATAAATGCATTGTATCATAATTACTTATCAGTCACTACATCAGATAAGTGTTCATTTTACAAATACTTTTGACAATTAATGTATATTAATATAATACTCAGAATCCCTGAAGTGTTCACTTTACAAATTCTTATGAGAAGAAATGTATATCATCCCTGATGTAAGAATAATTAAATCCCTTCCTAAGGTTCATAGGTGTTTACTAGGCTAACGACCACAAGGGCCTTTTTAAGCCTAGCCATACATCCCAAACTCTGACAAGTTCTGATACCTTTGATAAGTGTAAGCAGGGATTTGGGAGATGAACCATTTACAGGTTACCTGTGTCCATTAGAGACATAGATACAAAACCAGGGATGCATTTCCATTTTCTAATCCAATTGTCCAAGTTGCACGTGAATTGGGTTAGGAAGGAACTCTCCTTCACATGGATGGAGAGCCTATTCCATACATGCAGTAGTCTTTGGGATACATACTTATTTCTCCAGCAGGACGTATTTATATCACCGGCAAGGTTTAAGACTTAAGAACAGGTAATTCTGGTGTTGTTTGTTTTGTAGATATGCAGGAGGTCCATCAGAGTGAGATCTGACAATGCCCTGTATGCCAGGCATAGATCTCCCCTCAAAAGGGTGTAGGAGACAGAATACAGGGATAGGGCCTTGAGGTGGTCTGCATAGGACATTTTACTTATGCCCTGTATTCTTTAAGTGAGGAACCACTGTTGACATTCCAATTGTTGGATATACCTGGTTAAGTGCATACCAAAGGGGGCATTGTACTCACTGATAGATGTGATAAATGCCGAATACAGTGGAACAATGACTTCCTTGGACTTAGATGCCATACCTTTGTTTATAAGTTGTGCAACATAGAATGATTTCCTAACCACTGTAGGCACATGATGGTCAAAGGCTAGATTACTATCTATGCATGTCTCTAAGTCCCTGATTATTGGGTCAACTCTAAGGGTGTGTGTGTTGTCAATAGGATAGTTAACAGGAATGGATGACTTCCCAAAGGATACTATTATACATTTCTTGGCATTTAGTTTTAGTCCATGGCTCTGACACCAGTTGTTTGTCTGTGTCAGCCCCTCCTGGAGAACATTTGTGTCGGTGTGAGATTCAATGACAGCTCATAATTTGCAGTCATCTGTAAATTTAGTCAGCCAGAAACCACTGACATTGGCCTTGACTTCTGAGAAATAAATGATAAAAAGGAGCAGTCCAAGGACTGATCCCTGGGGGACTCCACTTGTGACTGGCTTCTTTGTAGAGATGGACTCCCCAATTCTAACTTCATGGGTACTGTCTGTAAGCCAGTTGGCTATCCACCGGATGACAAATGGGTTTGTACCTAATTTCTTGAGTTTGTCAACAATGCCCAAGTGGGGTACTGTGTTAAATGCCTTGACCAAGTCAAGGTAGACAGTGTGAACGATTTTGCCCTCATCCATTGCTTTGGTGACCTTCTCAAAGAAGTCCACCAGACTGAGTAGGCATGGTCTGCCCTTGACGAAACCAGACTGAGTTTGGTCCAGTGTCTGAAGGTTTACTATATCTCTGCTGATCATCACCATGAGAATTCTTTCCATGGCTTTACATATAAGACTAGTGAGACGTATGGATCTGTAGTTTCCAGGGTCTGTAGATGGCCCACCTTTGTGCAGAGGGATGACTGTTGCTTTTCTCCATTCATGAGTCATGAAACCTGTTTGGAGGCTTCTGCTAGATAGTAATTCCAGAGGCCCTGATAGGTCATGTTTCATGCTATTTGGAATGCATCCTAGGATACTGTCTGGGCCCATTGAGGCAGTGTTCTCGGTCTTAGAGAGAGCATTAAGGACCTGTTCCCTAGTGATAGTAGGGGGAGTTATATTTGATATTTCCTGAGGGAAGGTTGATGGGGAGAGAGGGGTAAAGTTGGAGCTGAGTTTATCATCCAGAAGATTTGCTATGTCTTCTGGCTCAGTATAGGTGGCTCCATTTACAATGAGCTCTGCACAATTGTGTATTGCCTTTGAAGTTGTGGACATAGCTAAAGAATGCTTTGTGGTTGTCCTTCGCCTAGGTGGTCAAACTTACCTCAAATTTAGGTTTGGTAGATTTTGTCTTCTGAGTTGTTTGTTTAATTTTTTTGTTTTCTTTGTAAATAGCAGGACTGCACTGATTTCATTTTGTAGACTGTTCCAAAAAGTAAGGCCAGCTTAATGAAAGCCTTTTCAAACTTGCCAGTGAGACTGTCATAGCTTCTCAAGGATTATGATAACTCCTGCACTACTAACAGAACTCAGTAAGCAATATGAGTGTTAACAGGTCAGATTCATGAATGCCTTCACTAAATCACCATTGTGAGTGAACCGACAACACAAGCATAACTCTTAACTTCTTCACTCTAACTTTAGTTTGCTTGCTTATTTTCTTACAGCCTTAACTATTGAGGGGATTCATAAACATCTCCACGAAGTGTGGACTGCATGTATTCTTAGGGAAATCTTTCTGAATGACTAGAAAGCACAAAAAATATGGTAGGGATGTTCTTGAATACAGGTCATGTACACTTAGTGTAGGCGCTCATGAATCCAGCCCAATGTGTTTAGCAAAAGTTGCCACTATCAATAACTGGGAGCCAGTCTGCATGTCCTGCTGTGCAGCACCAGTGCTCACTATAGCCTGCTAAGTGCGTAAATCTAAAGTTTTAATTTCAGCTACATGATCCTCATTGAGGGAGCAGTGTTATGTAAAACATATTACAGTGCTGATATTAACAAATTAACAGTAACTGCCTAACATGCTTCTAACAGGAACATAATGGTTGTTCATAAGCTACTTTAAGTTTGATTAGGAGTTTAGTTGTTAGGGCGCCTGTTTGTTTACAAGGGACAGAGTTTCTTCAAATAATTAGTCCATGTATTTTGATGGGTAATGAAAGGAAGTGGAGTACGAAAGGGCTCGATTACCTCTATCAGCCTTAAACAACAATTGTAGTACTTCTCAGCACATATAATCGTGGCTTACTCCAGTAATGTTAATAACCCAACAGGGTATGTGTTACTGGGTAAATGACATTCACCCGGGGCAAAAGTACTGCTTAGCAAGCGTAAAATAATGACAACCATTAGGTTACTTTCAGTCCGTGCTCCACTGCAGCTTAATATGCTATCGTGAAGCAGCAGACTCGTTTTTCCTGCAGGTATTACCTGTAGATTAACACTGCAACGGGTATTACCTGCAGATTAACACTCTGCAGCGGGTATTACCTGCAGATTAACACTCTGCAGCGGATATTACCTGCAGATTAACACTCTTCAGTGGGTATTACCTGCAGATTAACACTCTGCAGCGGGTATTACCTGCAGATTAACACTCTGCAGTGGGTATTACCTGCAGATTAACACTCTGCAGCGGGTATTACCTGCAGATTAACACTCTGCAGCGGGTATTACCTGCAGATTAACACTCTGCTGGAGAAGGTTTTTTTCCAGTCAAAGTGCTGATCTACAAGTGGCCTATTCTTTAAACGGTTTAAAGTATTAGCATTAGAGAAATGTCAGTCACAAAATTTACATTACTGATCACACTTCTATACAACCATAATGCATACCTATCCTAGATTATGAATAGATATTCCACTGCATACATGAACATATCCTAAATAGATTACAGATGATCAGAGTTAATGCTAAGAAGTAACTCAATAGTATTGTCCTCAGGAATGCAAACAAACTTCTGTGTTAAAGAATTTGTATTACTCTGGTAAATACTAATTCACTTTTAACTACAGGCATGTGTCAGCTAAATTCATCTGAAGCTGGGATTCATAACTTAAGAAAATACCCTACCAACATATGTCATAAGCAGCAGTGACTGACAATAAAGCCAAGTAATCAGAAATTTCTTAAGAGGCACCAAACATTCCAATAGATTTGATACAAACCCCAAAAGAATGGTGATTCATTTAAACTGATTTATTTTAACTTATTTTACTGCCTGTGCATTCAGAAACTAGATTTCAAATATATATATATATATATATATATATATATATATATATATATATATACATACATGGGTTCATGTCAATACATCGACAAGTTAGAATATCGAAATCCACTTCACCAACACATGAATTAAACGACACCGCAAATCACGGACATTTAACAGGTAAGGGGTTTAAATTCGCTAATTATGCCTACCACACATGCATAACACTGCCACACTTATTAAAACATGGTAGGCATGATTAGCGAATTTAAACCCTTTACCTGTTAAATGTCCGTGATTTGCGGTGTCGTTTAATTCATGTGTCGGTGAAGTGGATTTCGATATTCTAACTTGTCGATGTATTGACATGAACCCACATACATACATACATACACACACACTCACACATGTTTTCTGGTTTGTTTGTTTATAGTATGGTAGAGCACTGATTCACATAAAAAATGCTAATTGTTTGCCATGTCCTTTGCGATGCTTTTCTCCCTGGGCTTCTGTTGAAAAGAGGCACTACTCAATTTGATAATGGTGCAAACAAAAGGAAATAATACATACATACCTATAAATATGTATATATACAACTACATTATTTAATAAATAAGTATAGTGAATGTTGCCATTTTGTTGATCTAGAAAGAGTGACCAGTGATTAAGTATAATTTTTCTGCATTTTCTTGCTACCTTTAGCTAATTCAGCCTAAAATGCCAATTTTTTTAGAGTTTCTGTGATTTAAAAAGCTTGTTTCAGCTACATATTGTACTTATTTTACTGCCTGCACTTTAACAAAGTCGTTTTTGTGTTTAAATTACCCGTTTAACTGTTGTAGGCTACACACTCAAGTGAGATAGCCATTTCTGTGCATTTAAAGTGTTTTTTTTATTGCATCTGCTTTATTTTCTGAAAAAAAAAATATATATATATACTTGTTTTCCCGCCTTTCTAAGCTAGTATAGTCCAGTTTTCAGGTTAGTGCTGAATTCAGGGCTGTGTTACAAGTTTCTGTTTGCCCATACCTTACTTGGATAGAAGGAAGTTTCTCTGTTCACCTGTGAGAGAGGGGAGCTTAGAGCGGGTCTATAACACTTCGACGAAACGGCAGAAGTTCGAACACCATATGTTCGAACTTCTAACCTCGAAGTGCAAAACCATCGAAGGCTTAGAACAGCGATTTTTTTCCCAGGGGAAAAAAATGCTGTTCCAAGAAAAACACACACACAACACAAGCACACCAAAAAAACAGCAATCCACACACATACACTTAAAATCCTATATCTAACCGTACACTAAACTGTACATACACAACTATCTATCCACTTACTTTAACCCAAACCCTAACTCTAAGGTCAGTCACTATCGCACACCCACCTCACCCGCGCCCTAACCCTAACTCACCTAACCCACGCCCTCACCCTAACATCCGCAGAATCGCAAACTTACCTGAACCCGACCCATAACTTTCCACCACAGTGCTGAAAATCGCGAAGCTGCAGAAACGGCCAACCAAATTCTTTCCCTGGGAAGAACTGAGTGTTCCGCGGCTTCGTGATAATCAGTTTTCGAACTTCACAGTTCGAGCATATGGTGTTCGAACTGCTGAAGTTTCCATGAACTGATAGGAACCCGCTTTGAGTAGCTTATCTGTCCCTGGAGGAGTGATTTCTGACCAGAAATTAGTAGTTTATTGGCCATTTTGGGCTAATTTCTATCTCTTTCTTTTCCCTGCTGCAAAACCCGCATTTGCAAGGTTTTTGTGCTTGTATACAACTCAGGAAAGATGCCTATGCAGCCCAACTGAACAAACTCCAGATGTACTCGGTTGCATACCGCTTACTCAGAAGTGATCTCTGCCTGACATACAAGGCCATGTCCAACCCAGAATTGATGGACATGCTCCACTTAAAAAAAAAACAAATCCCCGAGAGCCACATGCCCTAGGGATCTAAACCTCGCCATAACAATAAATAGGACTTGCTGGAGGTATAGATTCCTGTTCCAGAGACTCCCCATGCTTTGGAACAGGATTCCAGTCTACATTAGGCAGAGCCCCTCACTAAAGCTCTTCAACAGAAACCTTGATGAGTGGATGGGAAACAGAAAATTTACCCCAGGGATCACTGCAATGGCTCTGCTGGACAGAGGCACAGGGAACTAATCTAAGTGGGAGGCGAAAGCCAACACATTCTGGCTGGGCTTACATATGCCCTTGGGCAGATAGCCTAATACTTACCTATGAACTTATAAGCTCCTGCCTGGTGCCCTGCAAAGTTCTACAGCAGCAGAGAGACAAAAAAAGAGACTTTGGTGTGATTAAGTATCATTTTTCTGCATTTTCTTGCTGCCTCTAGCTAATTCTGCCTAAAACACCATATTTTTTAGAGTTTCTGTGATTTACAAAGCTTGTTTCAGCTACGTTATAGTTGTTTTACTGCCTGCACTTTAACAAAGTCGTTTTTGTGTTTAAATTACCTTTTTAACTGTTGTAGGCTACACACTCAAGTGTGATCGCTGTTTCTGTGCATTTAAAGTGTTTTTTGATTGTATCTGCTCGATTTTCTGAAAAAAAAAACAAAAAAATACTTGTTTTCCCACCTTTCTAAGCTAGTATAGTCCAGTTTTCAGGTTAGTGCTGAATTCAGGGCTGTGTTACAAGTTTCTGTGATTGCCCATACCTTTCTTGGATAGAAGGAAGTTTCTCTGTTCACCTGTGAGAGAGGGGTGCTTTGAGCAGAACTATATGTCCCTGGAGGAGTGGTTTCTGCCCAGAAATTAGTAGTTTATTGGCCATTTTGGGCTAAGTTCTATCTCTTTCATTTCCCTGCTATAAAAACTGCATTTGCATGGTTTTACGTGCCGGGCAGTGCCAGTTAGCTAGGGTATAACTATCCCGGGCTTCACAAAGTCTACTATTCGATTTTTCCCTTGGAACTAGACAAACTTTCAACTTAAGCACTCAAACCATTCACTTCTCAGCCTGGCACTTGCTCAAAACTCACAGCAAGCACTAATAAACCTTAGCAGTAGACCCCCCCCCCCCATACTGTAGAGAAGGACAAGGCTCTCTATTCGACCTTACCAGCCATTCAGTAAAACAGTTCACTATACCTATCCAAGCATGTCCAAAGGTCAGTTTCAGGTGTAGTCTCTGGTCCAACTGGTGAATCTGGGCATTTTGAGACAATGTTACAACTGCCTCATGTACACAGGCAACATTCTCCTCATACCACCAAACACTAATACATGTGAGAGATGCAATTATACAGCCAAAATGGAGGCTAAGCTCTCTCAACCCAAGACTGGACCAGACAATCAAGAGGAGAAGGGAACTACTTGCATCACAACACCAGTCTCACCTAGACCTATGAAACCAGCACCGGCAAAAAACACACATAAATACAAGAAAACATACTCAGAGGCTCTAAATAAAAATCTGTAAAAGCAACACCCAAGCAACTTCCACCCCCCCAACACAAACCGTGAAACACATACTTCACAAAACCAGTGTGCCACGCAATCACAGCCCTTAAGGCAAAATAACATACCCAACACACTAGTAATAGGCACACTGACATCCCACTCACTAGGCTGAACAAGGAGAAGGTTACTGTTAGCTGCCTGTCGGGTGCCAGGATCCACCATATAACACAAGCACTCAAGTCACTCCAGAACAAGTACAAATACGACGCTGTCAATGTCCATGCTGGTGTGAATGATCTGAGCTGTACCTCCCTGGACTACATGAAAAGAGACATGGAAGAGCTTGCTGATCACATAGCCCAAGCCAGTATGACCCTGACCTTGAGGAGCATCCTGCCCTCACCAAGAATGATTCCACGGGTATAAAGAAAAAATTATCAATTTCAGCAATTGGCTATGCTTCTGGTCTCATTCAAAGGGGATCCAGTGTCTGTCAGCCTGGGATGACATGCTCGATAAGCCACACTGCTTCGATAGAGATGGCTCACACTGGTCACCCTTAGGCTTTCGAATACTGGCTAAGGCTCTTGCACCCCCATAATATCTTTCTTAGGCAAGGCTCAAAAGACAAACCCACTGCCGTAAATAGCACAAGTAACAAAACTGAGGGTAATGCTGCTCAGTGCCATAAGTCTAAACCTCAAAATGCATGCACTCGAGGCATTCCTCAGTATGGAGAAAATCAATATATGTGCAGTAACAGAGACCTGGTTTAAGGCTCCAGAAAGCACCCCAGCACTACCAGGCTACAACTCATACCATACATTTTGGCCACAAAACCCGGACTGAAATACAAAAGGTGGGGGCATATCCATATTCATCAAGGGTACCCAGACCTCCAGGTTAGTGGCACAGCATGATGCTTCAGAAATCATCCACGTGCCACTAACAATGGGCAAAACTGCAATTCAAATTGTAGCTTGCTACAGATCACCCACCATGTCCAGGACCCCCATTCCGCATTTCTGGAAACACTGGGAAACATAAAGGTCCTACCAAACACCCTGATATTGGGTGATTTCAATTACCCAAACATTAACTGGGAGAACTAATCAAGTACTAACTCCTTTGCCCAAAATTTCCTAGAATTTATAAACTCAAATGCCCTGGATCAACTGGTCAACACCCCCACCAGAGGTGACAACATATTGGACCTGGTCATCACCAATATGGACAACCAGTGTTCCACACCGGAGGTCAACCCCTGTGCTGATTAGATCTGACCATAAACTAATCACACTGGATATCCACATTCCACCACCCCCACCCCCAGTCAAAGAAACCACAGTGAAAAACTTGTCAAAAGCAAACTTCACGACCGAGGTGGAAAGTTTCAAAGCCCCCATGCTAAAGGATAACACTGCCCAAGCTGCAAAATCCTTTACTAATGCACAGATCATGCTATCCCAAGCAAAACCAAGACTCACTCTTCCAAGAAAAGGAAACCAGTCTGGTGGACCCCTGCCATAAACAAGCTATACAACAGGAGGAGGAAACTAGTACAGAAAAGAGTAAAATCCCAAGAAGGTAAGACATCCCTGATCAGTATCAGCAAGAAACTACAATCCCTCATAAAAGCATCCAAGGCTAGCTTCAAAAGAAAAATTACCAAGGACTCCAAAGATAACCAGAAGGCATTTTTTAGGTATGTCAAGAATCTAAGTGGCAATTCTCAGATCTGCTTGGAGTTAGTGCAGAATGGCACAAAATACACTGGACCGACCGATATTGCCAACATTCTGGCAGACAGGCTCAGTGCAAATTGCACCCCCCTCTCACCCCGAAAGGGCCCATAACCATACCAGACAAATGGAGTGCCCCTGAAATCATGGATACTCAGGTTAAAATAGCCCTCTCCAAAGCCAAAAACATAGCATCAATGGGACCGGACGGTGTCCCAGGCTGTGTCCTACACAAGCTCAAAGATGAACTAACCCATCAACTAAACACACTGTTCAAACTCAGCCTCTCCACAGGCTACATAACCATAGAGTGGCACACAGCAATGGTTATTCTGCTCCACAAAGGTGGAGCTACAACAGACCCCGGGAACTATTGCCTTATAAGCCTGACTAGCTTGGTCTGCAAGGCTATGGAGCACATCTTCATGGATCTCATTAACAGAGACACTGGGAACCTCCAAACACTGGACCCTACCCAGTTCGGCTTTGTTAAGGGCAGATCATGCCTCCTAAACCTGGTGGACTTCTTTGAGACAGTTACCAAGGCTATAGACAAGGGAAAGGTGGTCCACACAGCCTACCTAGACCTCGCAAAGGCCTTCAACACTATTCCCCATTCTGGTATTATAGACAAGCTCACCAGCCTGAACATAAACCCCTACGTCATGAGATGGGTTGCCACCTGGCTCATGGACAGAACCTACATGGTAAGAGTTGCGGGAGATAGGTCTGACTCTAAACCGGTTACAAGTGGCATTCCCCAGGGCTCAGTCCTAGGACCCCTCCTGTTCAGTATATACTTCTCAGAGGTACAGGCAAGCACAGGAGGTCTATGGCTGACCAAGTTCCCAGACGACTGCAAACTAGGGGCTATAACTGACTCTCCGGCTGACACAGACATCTTCCAAAAGGGTCTCACTGAGACAGATACCTTGTGTCAAAACCATGGCCTCAAGCTAAATGCCAAAAAGTGTATAGTCATCTCCTTTGGAAAAAACAAAGTACCTACAAACTACCACATAGGTGGTAGCTGCCTAAATACGGAAGATGTAATAAGGGATCTGGGGACCCAAGTAGATAGTAATCTCTCCTTTGATAATCACATTGCCAAAGTGGTTAGAAAATCGTTCTATGTGGTGCATCTAATCACAAAAGGGTTTGCATCCAGATCGAATGAGGTCATTGTGCCCCTCTATGCATCACTCATCAGACCCATCATAGAGTACAATGCCCCATTTGGGATGTACCTTACAAGACACCTGCAACAGCTGGAAAGACCACAGAAGTACCTCAGCAAGAGGATCACTGGCCTCAAACAGGTGCCCTATGCAGCTCGACTGAAGAAACTCCAGCTGTACTTGGTTGCATACCGCTTACTCAGAGGTTATCTATGCCTGACATAAAAGGCCACGTCCAACCCAGAACTGATGGAAATGCTCCACCTAAAGAAAACCTTATCCCCTCGAGCCACATGCTCTAGGGATCTAAACCTCACCACAACATTAAATAGGACGTGCTGGAGGGCTAGATTCCTGTCCCAGAGACTTCCCATGCTTTGGAACAAGATTCCAATCTACATTAGGCAGAGCTCCTTGCTAACACTCTTCAAGAGAAACCTTGACAAGTGGATGGGAAATAGAAAGTTTACCCCTTCAATGGCTCTACTGGACAGAGGCACAGGGAACTAGTCTAAGAGGGTGGGGAAAGCCAACACAATTCCGGCTAGGCTTATAAATGCCTTTGGGCAAATAGCCTAGTACCTACCTACGAACCTGTGAACAAAAAAATCAGACTAGAATACTTCAGATTTTTTAACTTTGCTTACAAGCCTTATCTAGGTGACTGCCATTCCAGAAGCTGATTCTCTATACATGGGAAGATGTATGCATAAGGCCAATTAAAGCACCTGGGGCATTTGTTATTAATGGGTAGTAGGGGCTAAACTTCATTTTGCTATCAGCTCTGTTTTTGCAGTAGGTAAAAGAACATGATATACTTATAAATCAATAGAGTAGCAGTTAAAATAATCCATCTAGTTAGGTATGATGTATGGTATGCATGAATTAATCTGATACAACGATTACTGATGCATACGTTAATAAGCACTTCAGGCAAGATTAAAATCAGATATGGAAAAATAAAATTGAATAGTCTCATTTGTCATTTTAATGTGTACATAAATTTGGAAGCAAATGTTAGTGCAATTTTACCTTTATGCCAATTAGAAACACATCAGCAAAATGACAATATAGTAGTTATGCAAGCAAACAGAAAGCGAAGTAAATAGTATCCTTTTACATGACTGGCACAACTTTAATGGGATTTGTGATTGCCAGTAGATACAGCTATCAGTAATTTATCTTAACGAGCGCATTCTGTGACAGCGCCATCAAAGTAAGAAAGCAGTCATCTGGCTTCATGCAGAAGGTAATTTAATAATATTGATAGTTAATTTATTCGGAGAGTAATACGCTGCAGAAGGCACTTCTTAATGCTGACCAAATCAATGACTGATGCTGTATAATATAAAATTATTGCAAAGTAAGCACTGAGAGTCTATTTATAACCACAGGAGTGATGTGTTTCGGCCAAGTCATAATTCTTAGGAGGACATTTGTAACACACCAGGAGGATTTATAGTTTTTTTTTCTTTGAATTCTATAAGCTAGTATATAGTAACCTCTTTCTTGTATCTTACTGTGTAGAAGCACAGCTTGGGTTTTAGTCTAACAGATGGCATCCACCTTACACTGTTACTTTATGAAAATGAAAGCATTGCAAGAGAAGGATGACCTGATGCACTTCTGATGGCACAAATCATTACTTAATTTTGATTTCAAGGATTTGAAGCTGAAGAATGTAACATTTACTATTTATGTTTATTGTGAACAAACTGTATGATAGTGTTGAGAGATTGTGGATGTTCCCAGCATGTACTGTACTTTTGATTAACCTCACCAATATGCATGTGAAAGGGATTCTGAAGAATGAAGCAGGTGAAATCTGTTAGTTCTATTAACATACCACATAAGCTAGACAAAACTAACCAAGGTACCAGTATAAAGCAGATAGAGATACAGAGAGTTAAAATCAATATACATTTTAATGGTTATAAAATGAAACAGATTGAAAAAAATGAAGAAAACGTATTAAAGTTAGTGTTTAAAAAATGCACAGACATCACTGCAGTAGAATCAATTAGCACCTACCTTGTCTGATATATTTTATTTCTATTTATTTATTTATGTATGTATGTATGTATGTATGTATGTATGTTTTGCTTCCTACTTTCCAGGCATCCCAGACTTCCTCTGACTCAGGGCTGTAGCCAGAGTGTATCTCAATGGCATACTCAAGGTCATGCCGGCAACTGTTTCTGTTGGGAGAACTTTTATTTAAAGATCACCCATGACTTTTTCACCCCATCTCCTTTGTTCATCTATTCCACCCAAGGGTTAATCCCTTCTATGGACCAGGCCTCCCTTCAGGGAGCACCTAGAAGAACACTCCCCAGGATAGTAAAACCCATTTTTCACTCCCAGTGCCTCCACCCAAGCTGCTAAACAATCCCAGGGTATCTCACCAACAGTTAAGGCTTTCTCCCTCAGTGCTATTGCCACCCCAGCTTATATGCTGAATTCAGTATTTATCCACCATGCAATCACAGCATTACTTCTGTAACTAGGGGAGTACAGAAACTCCATCCTCTCTCCCAGAATGAGTGAGCACCAGATGGCTGGGTCTCTCAGGACTCCACCTCCCTTACCATATAGCCAGGGCTTATTTGCAACATTTACAATTCCAAAATGTGTGTTTCTTTCCCTTGTGTACTTTAGCCCATGCATCATTTTGTATGAAAAAGTCTTATTTTAACATCAGTCAATAGCAGCATGTTTTATCTTGCAAACAGATTTGTTTTACTAAGCAGGTGACATAAAATGAACCAAAGCTGTCATGCACCTTCACTTTACAAATGAAAGTCTATTCATAATTTAAGAAAAAGGGTATCTATACATTTGCTATAATTAGAAGAGAGATTAAAAAGAAACAGGTTTTGTTCTTTATCATAAAGATTCAGCATGTTGCACAGCAAGCAATTTGTATTTTATAAAACAGCTTTACATGCTAAAGAAATGCTCTATGATAGTTCAACTCCATGATTAAAAACTAATCTATTTAAATACAAAAAACTGCAGACTTTTCTAGAGAGATGCTGGGCTGAATTCAGAAGGCTCCCCTTCAGCTTTGCACAAAGTGTACAACTCACTAACCACTTCCATTTCAGAAACCCCTCTTCTGCACTGCTTTAGCAAGCAGATGCGCAGCACATTGGTGGGCTGTCTCAGTGGGCATGATAAATGCTGATGAGGCATTCCAGGGGATAGCTATGTTACCACACTACCTCAAGTTCACCCAACTACTCTCTGCTCATAAAATGGTATACAAATCCTGATCCTGCCAAGCAGCCAGCACCATTCTTAACCGTTACCTCCCTAATCACCCTCATCGCACATCTGCGAAATACTTCCTTGAAGTCTATAACCCGAAGAAAATCTATTGGTCACTGCCTATATTCCTACTCAGTAGCCAAGGTCTAGAACAGTATTCGTGCACATATTCGAGCAGTGCCATGCAGTCACACATACAAACAATCTCTAGAGAGAGCTCCTCAGCTCGTGTCTCTGTACCTGTCGTACACTAGACTGATACTCCCCGTTCCTCTTTTCTCTCTCCTCTTGCCTTTGAGCTTCTTTTTCTCCTTTTCTTACCTCCCTTCTCTTATTAGCCAAAGCACAAGTTACTTCTCCAATAGCTGCTTACTTTAAGTTAATTTCCTAATCTGATCCCCAACTTCACAATCACTTTCCTTTCTCTTAGCATTTTGCCCATATTTAAAATGCTTAACATCTTTAACATTGGTTATCGGTACTGATTGTACTTTACTAGGTGTTCAATATCCTATGATTGTTGTTTAATATTCATTGTAAACATTTTCTGACCTAACTTTTACTGATCCTCTTTGTCGATTCTACTACTTGTTACTGCACTTCATGAGATCAACTTTATCAACAAAATGGCCTTATCAACAAAGATATAATCTCCAAAAACTTGACCCTACTCAGTTTGGGTTTGTCAAAGGGTGATCATGCCTGTTAAACCCAGTGGACTTCTTCAAGACAGTCACCAAGGCCCTGGACGAGAGGAAATCTGTACATACAGCTTACCTAGACTTAGCAAAGGCTTTTGGCACTATCCCCCACTCAGGCATCATTGACAAACTCATGCAGCTAGGTAACAACCCTTATATCAAAATCAAAATATGGGAATCTACCTCCAACATCAGATCTGCAACCAGTGGTGTTCCACAGGAATCAGTCCTGGGACCTCTACTGTTTGGAATCTATTTCTTCAAAGTGGGTGGGGTGGCCTAATGGTTAAGGTGTTTGCCTTACAAATACAAGGTGCCGGGTTTGAGTCTCACAAGGGATAATTAACTAGGCTTAAAATGGCTCGCAAGGGCAGTTAGCCTAGTACTAATCTATGAACAAGCATAAACTAAAGGTTTGTGGCTGACAAAGTTTGCTTATGACTGCAAATTGGGAGCAGTCATAGAATCTCCAAATTATATCAAAATCCTACAAGACGGTCTTATACAAAGAAATGATTGGTGCCAAAGTCATGGCCATAAACTCAATGCAAAAAAAGTTTTATCATCCATTTCGGTAAGAGCAATATTCCTGCTAACTACCACATCAATACACACTCAGTGGTGAGAGACTTGGGCACACAGGTTGACAGTAATCTTACCTTTGATCATCATGTTTCCACAGTGGTAAGAAGGACATTTTATATTGCTCATCTCATAAGTAAGAGCATTGTCTCCAAAAAAATGACAGTATAATCTCCTTGTACTCTTCGCTCATCAGGCCAGTAATTGAGTACAACCTCCCTTTTGGTATGTGCCTTTCCAGGCAGTGGCAGCAACTGGAGATACCACAAAGGTTCCTCACAAGGAAAATTCAACATCTTCAGCATCTGTCCTATGTGGATCATCTGATATCACTGTCACTTTATTCTGTTTCATACAGATTACTCAGATGTCTGCCTTGCATATAAGGCAATCTCTGACCCTACTTTACTGGAAATGTTGCATATCTGCAAGTCAAATGGTTCACAGGTTACTCTCTCTAAAGACCTTAACCTTGTATGTAACATTAGTAGAACAAGCTGTGGGGACAGATTTGTCTCTCAGAGATTACCACACCTTTGGAACTGACTCACACTTCATGTCAAACGGAACACCCCATTGTCCCTCTTCAAGATTGGATGGGTAACTGCAAATTCACTCCAGGGGTTCCACCTGTGTCCCTCTTAGACTCAGGAATTAGGTGCTAATCGTGGAAATAAGGGTAGAACTTGACTAGGCTTGTAAGGGCACTAGGCCCATTAGCCTAGTAAATTTCTAAGATCCTATGATCCCATGATAATATTATGTACAGTAGTTTATTAATTGAACTATATATGTTGGAGCTTCTCTCTCCAGTCCTCTGCTGAAAATAGGATTCATGTCCAGTCAGACTTTCCAGGTAAACAAATGCCAAGTAAATAAAATAAAATAAAATAAAATGTGCCCTCCTCCACAAATATCTGCAATAGGCATTTACGCAGTCCAGCAATTCAGAGAATTCCTCGGCTGCATAAAGTAATATGGTCACTATGCTAATGAGTAATGGTCGTAAACTTGTGATCACCCATCACAGAAGAGTTTAGGGCTAAAGAGGTTAGAGGGCATGTTGTGTTGGGGAGTGTGTGTTGGGGGGGCTGCATATAAGAGTGTATGCATGAGCGTGTATCTACTATGAGGAACACAGTGGGGTGTGGTTATTTACGTGTTTGTGTGTGTGTGTGTGTGTGTGTGTGTGTGTGTGTGTGTGTGTGTGGGTGACTGTATTCATGATGGCGGGGGGGCTATGTATGCATGATAAATGAGTGACTATGTGTATGTGTTCGGGGGTGTGGCATACCTTCATACTCCCCTAGATTAATGAGCAAATCCTGCAACATCATTGAGGGTGAACCCTTGACATGAGGGATAAGACTTTTAAAAGTGTGCCTTAAAAGTATATAGAAATAATAGAAAACAAGTTTTACAGCACAGAAATCATGGGTCTGGAGTACAGCTAGACAGCATGCAAAGTGCAAAAAAAAAGTTTTATAGCATGCAAGATGTGGGTCAGTGGAGGAAGACTAGGCACCTGGAATAACAGAAATAAAACATTTTTACAACACAAAATACACTGTGGTGGAAACACTAGCCACCAGGGATAACTTTATAGTGCATCTAAAAACTCTAAGAATGAGTGACACCCTGTTCCCTCACAACTAGGGTATTAGTCATCAACCCAACCACTACAGACCAGGAATACTGTAAAATATAGTGCCTAAATCTTTTATTAAAAAAGGAGGGTTGTCTTGAACCCTGCACTCTTGACTTAGAAAGCATCAGCAGCATTAATCCACTACGCCGACCCATCAGTTTGTTTATCAATTTTTTTTTCTATTAAAAGAAGTAAGAAACTCTAATCTCTGACACTTTTCAGTGATTGCGAGTTAAGTGGGACAAGTCAATTAAAAGAAGCAAAAGCAGGAACATATTGTTAAATTAGGGGCAGAGAGATGAGTGGGATGGGTGTTTGCGTGTCTTTGTGGAGAGGACGCTTCAGGATAAAGCTGGGTGGAACACTAGATGACAATGGGGAGATTTTTTATAGTAGTAATCACGTAAATAGTTAATAGAACAATAGGTCCAGCATCGCTATCATACCTCTCAACTCTCCAGATTTTCTCAGAATGTTCACGTTTTTGCCTCATACTTTTGGTTTATTTCTCATAATGCCATACATTTGAATTTCAGACTTCATGTCCTTCAGAAAATGCATGCTAACACAAATATTGTTATTATAGTAACTTTCTAAGAAGAATATTTCAAATCTGTCCCTATTTTGGACCTTTGTCCCCCTGATATTTTAGGGCATGTCCGCAGTGCTCTTTCTGAACACTAAAAAGAATGAAACTCTAAAGTTTGGCATTATTGACAGATTGTAAGGATTCAAAAATCCATGATTCATGAGAGAAAACATAAGAAGAGACTTGGGGATATTCTGCAAACTCAATGATCAGTAAGAGGTATGTTGGTGTGTGTGTGTGTGTGTGTGTGTGTGTGTGTGTGTGTGTGTGTGTGTGTGTGTGTGTGTGTGTGTGTGTGAATGAGGGGGTGCCTCCTGCATCACAATGCATGGGCCAACTATGTAAACTAATTCAAAGTGCTGATTTGCACTTGTGGTAGTCAAGGATGATTCAGAGGCATACAAATAAACCAATAATGAGATGTTTTCTCATTGCAGCTAATATATTTCAGAATTACAAATTAACACATCATGTTAACAGCCAGTTTTTGCTGCAGCTCTTAACACCAGCAGTAGGTTTTTCTGGGACTGTTTCTTTAAAATCTCTCTCTCTGTTTATATATATATATATATATATATATATATATATATATATATATATATATAAAATATACATATACGCACACACACACACATTGATTCACTTTATAATCTCAAAATACTGAAATATTGAATTTCAGTATCTCAAGACTATAAAGCCAAAAAACCAACCCCCAAAACCATAAAATTCAAAACAGTGAATATAAACACACCATACACCATCCTTCCCACATTACAGCAAACAAACAAAACACACACAAACACAACACAAACAAATAAATCTACCTTACATATAAGCAAGGGGGCAAGCCCTCCTGCACCGCCCACACCTCCGCTACATATATGTAGTAACTCTGAGGTCACACAAAACAGAAAAAAACAGTAAACTCACCACTAGACACACTACAGTCCCCTCACGCACAAACTCAAATGTACAACCACCACCACTTTCAACACTTACACACTCATACTCTTACCTACCTACCCTAACTCACACCTAAAACTTAAAACACACTCACATACACTCAAATCCTTACCCAAAACCCTTAAAAAATATTCACTTACCTTAATCTCTAACCATATCCACATACCAAACCGTAAATCAGGCATACAGTACATCCCACATCATGTAGTGCACCACCACAACCACAAATTCAACATTTCCAGATTCACAGTTATAGGGTTTCGCTGTTCGGGTTTATAGTCTCAAGATACTGAAATTCGATATTTCAGTATTTCGAGATTATAAAGTGAATATATATATATATATATATATATATATATATATATATATATATATATATAAACCAGGGATGGTTTTACATTCAGCACTGTTAACTCATTTAGTTAGCATCTGTGTCAAATGCCACTGAAGATTTTTATCATGTAATAAAGAAAAGTAATAGATAAATAAGTGAAAACCATTAAACACCATCATGAGTCAGTGAGTATCCCCATTATTCTCAGGCAACTAGGAAGGTTCACGCATGTGCAACAGCAGATAATGATGCTGGGATGTAAAGGTGTTTTGTGGCATTATCTCACCTCTGTTATTGGCCTCCTGCCCCGTTTTGTCTGTTACTAGTGGGCTGCCAAACCACTGTATGCAGCATGTATTTTGTGTCTCTGTGGAACATACTGAGCTACCTAAAGCAGAGCAACTTGCACTGCAGCAATTTATATACTGTCAAATATGGTTCTTTTTTATTTATTTATGTATGCCGCGGTGGTGCAGCGGTAGCGTTGTTGCCTCACAGCAAGAGGTTCTGCCATTCGATTCTCAGTTGGAGTGCATGCCTTCTGTGTGGAGTCTGCATGTCCTCCCCCCGGTTGGGTGGCATTTGAAAGACATGCATAAATGGGCGTACCTTTGTTGAAGGTTGGACGTCGAGCTGGCACCTTGGCATTCGTGAAAATCTACTGACAATCATTAGCGGACCAGACTTCCACTGTGGCGACCCATAACAGGGAAAAGACAAAAGAGAGACAAACATGTATGTTAACTTAGTTGGAGCTTATTCAACCAACCATTCATATATTGGCTAAAATCCTGTCCTTCCCCCATACTGCCTTTTTTAAGCAATGCCCATCTGATAAAACATCTGACATAGCCATAACAATACAAGAAAGATCAAAGGTGTTAAATGCTCAATGTCAGGAGTCAAAACATGAAACTTCACATCTGCAGGGACTCCTCACTATGGAGAAAATAGATGTTTGTGCAGTTACTGAGACATGGTTTAAAGCTGACAGTGCAGCCTATAATGCCTTCCAAATATTTAGACCACCTACTGCAAAGGAAGGGACAAAAGGTGGAGGTGTCTCAATGTACACCAAAAACATACAGACATTAAGGCTGCTTATTTCTGCATGATGTACTTGAGCTCCTTCATAACCACATTACCATAGGCAAAGTCCCATATCATAACCCTGTAAGCTGTAGCCCCCCCTTCCTGAACCAGGAACTCTACAACACAAACTTAAACTTACTAGAGATTAAAGCAGTTCAACCTAACACCATATTCGTGGTTGACTAACTACCCCACTATAGACTGGGAATCAAACATGACCACTAATATGCATTCCCAGAGATTCCTGTACTTTATCATCACAAATACTCAGAAATAGCTAGTCCATATAGTCCATACACCCACTAGGACTGCAATCATTCTTGACCTGGTGGTCCTGAAAAACATGGCAGAATGCTGTACCACCCTAGTGTATTGTTCTCACTGGTCAGGTCAAATCATAAAACTTTCTACTTTGAAATAAAACCTGGAACTTTTAGGAATTATTTTAAGGCAGACTTCCTTCTATTAAGTGACAAAAATTCCAAACACATCAAACCCTGAGAACACAGATGCCTATGTGAAACTGTTCAAGGAAACTCTGTGTAATCATATTAACAGCTGCAGAGACACAGCTTTACCCACCCATAACAAGCACAGGACTAACTCAGAAAACACGCTGACCTAGCATAAGCCAAACATTTATAGCTTGTACAACAAAAGGAAGAAAATCATGGCAAAAATTAGGGGGTGTAATGACCAGCAAGATAAAAACTCCCGAATCAATCTAAACAAGTAACTCAAGGGGCTTCTCAAGTCTACAAAAGCAACATTTGAGGTAAAAATAGTGTCTCAGGCCAAGAAAAATCACAATGTTTCCTTCAGCTATATTGTGTTCTCAAAGGCAATACACAACAATGTACTGAATTAATTATAAATGGACCCATCTGTACTAAGTTAAAAGATATAGCAAATCTACTGGCCAACAAATTTAGCTCCAGTTTTATCCCATCTCTCCCAAAGACACCCCCTCAGGAAATACAATTATCATAACTCCCCTTCCTATCACTAGAGAACAGGTTCTCAAGGTACTCAGCAAGGCCAAGACCACTGCATTGATGGGCCTCAGTAATATCCTGAGATGCTGCTTTAATAATAACATGAAATATGAACAACTGGGCCCACTAAAATCACTATTTAATCACAGCCACCAAACAGGCTTTGTGGCAAATAAATGGAAGATTGCAATGGTTATCCCACTGGTTATCCCACTGCACTTGTCCCAACTATTTACTGATCCAGAGAACTACTGACCAATAAGCCCATCTACTCTAATATATAAAGCACTGAAAAGAATAATCATAGATAATGATAAATGACAGCATAAGAACTTTACAGACACAATTTCAACTTATTTTCGTTTCATAAAGGGCAAGTGATGCCTACGCAACTTAATGCAGGCCTGATCACTAGCGGAGTGCCACATGGATCAGTACTGGGACTGCTCCTACTTGGCATCTGCTTCTCTGACATGAAGGCTAATATCAAAAGACTCTGGATGACCAAGTTTGCAGATGATTGCAAATTAGGTGCAGTCATTGAATTTCCCCCAAGACACTAAGACCCTCTAAGAAGGCCTTACACAGACTAATATCTGGTTCCAGACTCACTTTCTTCAGCTCAATGCCAAGAAGTGCATAAAAACATCTTTCAGTAAGCAAATTATTACACTGATAAAATACCTGTAAGAGCAGACTCAGTAATCAGGGTTTGGGCATCATGTGTTTGCAGTAGTAAGCCTACTCTGACCTATGGCATGGAACCCATGATAATGGTGGGAGGGGTGTATGTGCTCCTATTGGTTAGTGTGTGCACACCATAAAGCCCAGCAGCTGTGGGTCAACAAGCTACTGGGTGGCTGGTGTCCAGGTGCCCAGGTTGTTACATCGGATAGCTCTGTTGAGCAAAAGCTGGACATAAAACCATCAACCTGCTAAACATGAACTAAGAATTGCTACACTTGTGTAGGTTCACTGACAGGATGCAGCTTGGAAGTGGATGGCATGATGGTAAAGAGGAGGCTGGACATCCTATGTATCCATCATACATGATGTAAGGGCAGTGCAGCAAAGCTACCTGGCTTGGCATCCACAATCTACTACTCAGGAGGAGGAGGAGGATATGCGCAGGCTACAAATGGTATGGGAATTGTGGTGAGGTAGAGACTGCAGAAGACATTGTGGGATGTCATCAGACTTAGGGACAGACTCATGCTAATCAGGCACAAGTGAAAAAAAGCAGAAGACAATATAGTGAAGAAGAAATGGGCAGACAGGAGGAAGAAGAAACAAGGGTGTCCAGCAAAGAATCAGAAGGATTGTGTGAGTGAAGAACTGCGAAAGACAGGCATGAACGTCGAACAAGGCAGGAGAGTGGTATTGAAAAGAGAGAGATTGCAACAGTTGGCACAACACCCTGACCCAAAGTAGAAAAACAGGATTGATGATGATGTGTCTTCAGTAGTAAGGAAATCATTCTGTATTGCACCACCTATAAAAACTGACTAAGTACCAACTGAACCAAATTACAAAAAGAACTTCGGGCAAATCAGTCCAACACCAAGACAAGATAAACTGGTTTAATTAAGCGCTTTTCATCGCCTTGATTAAGGCAACTTCTTCAGCTTACAAGTTACAGTCAGGAGACCATTTAAATAACCTTTGACACCCATAATAACTTTTTGATAATAGACGTAAAAGACTTGTATACGTCAATCCCTCACTTAGAAGGTGTAGAATGGACGACTTTATTCCTTCATAGTAAAAAGGCATCTAGCCAAGAAATATATTTAGTTGAAACCTTATTAGACATCATTCTAACAAACAACTACTTCTCATTTCAAAATGACCTTTACTTACAAAAGCAGGGTGTAGCAATGGGATTGCCCTGGGGGGCATGTTTTGCCAATTCTGTGATGGTATATTGGGAGAAAAATTATGTATTTAACAACGCTAACTGTATGTCTACGATCTTGTATTACACACGTTTCCTTGATGACATTTTAATTATTTTTAGAGGCAACTCAGATTCAGCATTACAACTGATCGAGTACCTCAATTTTACAACATGTTTCCTTAAATTTACATATAACTTTCAGGAAACTAGTATTGACTACCTTGACGTCCACCTGTCTAAAGACAAGGCGAAGAAAATGTTTTATTCAAGGATATATCGTAAGGATACATATTGCAATGCATTTTTGCACTTTTCTAGCTCCCACCCTTTACCACAAAAAAGATCTATTATTAAAGGTCAAATGATTAGAGCTGCTAGAATGGTGTCACGTGAACTTGACTTCTTTGACGAATGTAACCTATTAGGAAGTATGTTTCAACAAAGAGGTTATCCACTGTCTCTAATTGAGTCGGTAATTAATGAAGTACACAAGAAAAGGGTTTGTGGTGTACTAACACCGATTCTAGGGGGAGAAGGAACCTTAGACACACTTGAATTGAGTCCTTCAAGTCTTGGTAGCAATATCGATAACCAAGGTAATAAACATAGTCAATTTAAATAAAGTTAATGACTTTGAATATAGTTTTATCACGACATTTAGTTTGGACAGTACTTTTATAAAAACGGTCTTATTTAAGAACTGGGAACTGATTAAACAGGATAAGTTGCTAGTAGAGAAATTGAATGTGAGACCTACAATTATTTTTAGGAAAGGTATTAACTTGAAAAACATCTTGGAAGCTCCAGACTATAGAAATACACATAGACTTGTAGGTATGACGAATTGTGGATGTTGTAAGATGTGTAAATTTATCAATACGGGTTGTACATTTAACATTAATGGTATGAAATTTTATGAGAGATACAATTTGAATTGTAACTCAAAAATGGTGGTTTATGTCGTTTTATGTTCCCTATGTAAAGCTTTTTATATTGGGAAAACTGAGCGTAGGCTCAGAAATAGAATATATGAACATACTTATGCAATAAATACTAAAAAATGTGACAACACCTTAGCTAGACACAACACAGAATACCCTGGTCACAATTTTACTTTCAAAGCAATCGACCAAATCCAATATAACATCCGAGGTGGCCCTTTAAATTGGTTGCTTGAGGAAAGTGAATTATCATGGCAAATTAGGTTGAATGCCTTTAGTGAACCAGGGTTAAATGACCACTGTAATATTACTTGTCTTTTAAAATTGAGAAGTTTAGAAAGATAGTTACTATCTGGGTCATGCGTCCAATGAAGTGGAGGGATTTTATCGTGGAATGTATTATTATCTTTAGAGACGGTGATATTGGTTAATGCTGACCGCTCCTATAAGCTAATATTAATGTATGTATTTTTACAATAATGAATATAGATCAGTTTCCACTTTAAAATATGTGTAGGTGGATGACTTTAGTGAATATTAAATATGCAGTGTAAAGTTCTGATTATTGTTTTTGAATAGGAATTTGGAATTTTATACATTTTGGTTTTAACAGTATTTTATTTGTTAAACTTAATCATGTGACTTGTTTTTTTTTTGCTATTTAAATGGTCTGGTGACTGTAACTTGTAATCTGAAGAAGTTGCCTTAATCAAGGTGATGAAAAGCGCTTAATTAAACCAGTTTATCTTGTCTTGGTGTTCGACTGATTTGCCCGAAGTTCATTTTGTAATTTTGCACCACCTATAAGCAAGGGTATGGCATGAAGCTCTAAAGATGTCATCATTTATTGTACTCTGCCCTCATAAGACCAATCACTGACTACAATGCCATAGACCTATTAAGGCATAGGCATCTGCAATAAGTATAGCATCCACAGAGGTTCTCACAAAAAGAATACATGATTTTAAAAACAAGTTCTGTGCATACTGTCTCAGAACCTTGTCCTTTTATTTGGTCGCATACAGGTCTTCAAGAGGCTACCCATGACTGGTCTACAAAACATCGTCTGATCCAGCCTTAATGGATGTGTTGCACATCAGAACCACCCAATCCAGGGACCTAATCCTCACCTCAAACATAAAAAGGACATGCTGGAGAGACAGGTATATGTCTCAGAGATTACTCCTTCTCTGTAACAGGTTTCCCATCCATATGAAGAAAAGTTCTTCCTTGCACGTATTCTAGCAAAACTTGAATCAGTGAATGGGGAATCATCAGTTTACTCTGAGTCTGGAACCTATGTCTCTGTTAGAGAGGCAAAACTTAAATGCTCAACCAGTCATGCCTAAGTTTATATACCCCCCACAAAACCTAAGGGGCGTATACCGTTCTAATATTTCTGGGAAGCATGGCTAGGCTTACAAAGGCCATTTAGGGTCGTTAGCATAGTATGATCCTATGAAAGAACAGAGGCTGAGTATTTACCTCTGTATACTCACGTTATCTAACATTTGAGCATGTACAACATAGAATCATGATGGTCTTCACCTCAAAATTTATTTTTTTATGCAAAGAAATGATTCTTTAAAATAAATACATTGCAGGAGATGACTCTATGTAAAGCACTGCTGCTTTCTGTCTGATACCTCTTCATGATTTGTTGGATGGCAATGAGCAGAAAGCCCATTATTAAAGAAGAACAGCAGAGAGTTACAGACTGCTGGTTGGAAATTGCAGCAGTGGGTCATAGTAACTGGAGGTAAGGGATTTTTTTTTTCTTTTTCTAGGGAGGCAGATGGATATACCATTGAGAATTGCAGTCATGAAATAATGGCAGGGCCATGGGGGACTGGTTGTGGGTGAAATCAACTTGTCATCTGCTCAGTTTAAAATCTTGCTTTAAGGAATAGTGTGCATCTGAGTGAAATAAGGTGGAATATTTACTGTCTTGTGTATTGTGTATTGTTTCAGTAAAATCAAAGTAGAAACTGTATCTGATTTTGTCTAATGTCCCTGACTTTACCTCATGGTTTTGGTATGTGCTTCATAAAATATGTAGATGTTTTTTCTTGTATATCATTGAGGATTGCAGACACTAAATAAGGGGACTAGATTGTTCATGTGCTGTGCAGGGTCCATTCCTCTTTACTACAAGCTACCTATACTTCTGGAGTTGGTCATATGTAGACTTCATTCTTTTTGTTTTGCCTCGTTTTACTACTTTGTTGGAGTTTGGATGGCAAGAAAGAAAGTGAGACAGAGAGTAGTTGCACTGCATTATTTTTAACACCTGCATACCTCTCCTTGAAACATGCTGTTAACTAAAATTACTTTTACATCAAAGTGTGAAAGCAACTTACCATGTCACATGTGTTAATAGTAAAGCTGGCTTTATAGGATTAGTGTGCATTAGTATGAAATAAGTTGGAATTTTTATTCTGTTGCTACTGTTTGTTTGAAACAAAGTTAAAAATGTCTCTGATTTCACAGAATATCACTGTTTATGTTATCCACAATCAGACATCTAAAGGAGCATATAGTCAACACTGGGGCTATAATTTCTGGGTGTGTTGGTTGTCTGTGGATGATAACAACTGATCCTGGCTATGAAGATTAAGTTAAACAGTCATTAGTCTGGCTATGAAGGACTTTGGGGTCCGAATGAAGAGAAGATAAGTCAGCAAGCAAAGGAGAGTAGTGTTGTTGGAACTGAATTCGTCCTCAAGTCTTGGTGAGTACCTTCAGGAGGTGGACCCTGTTTTTCAGAAAATCTCACCAATACAATACTGATATGTAGACTGTCCCCCCGATTCTCAAAAGCTTGCATGGAGTGCAAGATTGGTGCAGGAGCTTAAGCAGGCAATATATCTGCCGTGCAATCCAGGAACAGACTTTCAGGGGAGTGCACGAGCACTCCTGCACTAATCTTGCACAGACTAAGCCCTGGTATGCAAATCACCACATTTGCAGGTGAAATCCATGCAAATGAGGTGATTTTGCAATCCAGGAAGCTTGCAGTAGTCCGTGCAAGACCAGTGCTATCTGCAGATATGTACTCGGTTAGTAACCGACTATATTTCTGCAAAATTCAAAACAGAGCTGTGACCGCCCCAAATAAAGGCTGCATATCATGTAGGAAGCATGCCAATGGCCAAGTATAATGCCATTGGCATTGCAAACAAAAAAATAAATACAAAAACCAACTTTTATTTTTTTTAGCCGAACTCGGCTGTTTAAGTGTAGGGCAGCGGCGCACCAACGGGATCAGGGGGAAAATAATAAAATAATCCTAAAATAAGCAGTCTAACTAAAATCAGTATTCTGCCATGCAAGTCAATGGCAGGCAGTAGACAACCTGGCCAGTGAACAGTGGTTGCTAAGGGGGGAGGCTTAGTGTAAGACATGTAACTATGCATTACCAGGCAATCCTATGCAAATGAGGGGAAGGATAGTGAATCCCATTCTCCCTAGCATGTGAGTCAGGTCCCAAAAGTAGGAATAGCTTGGTGCAAGCCTAGGAGTTAGGTGACATCATGAGGGGGTGTGCCAGGCATAATGTAAGCAGACTGGAGCCTGTGGCTCGGGTTTGCTTCTAGTTTAGCACAGATAAGCTAGGGGTGTGTTTAAACCTGCCTAGCACTCTTTACAAAGTCTAAGCTGGTGTGCGTGCAGCGCATTGGGTTTTACACGAAGAAAAAATAATTTAAACCAGGAAATAGCAGCAGTGTGCACATTTGAGCACTCTGTTTGTGTGGTGCGCACATGGGCTTAAACAGGAAGGCGAAAACAGCAGTAGGAAGGTAATGAAGAAAAACTAGCTTAGCTAGCAGGTGAAATCTATCAGAATCAGCCAATTACACACGCAGCAGACCAGCCAAGCACAAAACACTACTACAAACTAAGCAAATACCTTCCCCTCTGTTTTTTTACACACTCTACACCATCGGTGTAAACAAGAGGGAAACTTTTAACACTCACAACAGCAAAATGATAGGAGCTGCAATAGCTATCATATAACTTGTGGAAGAGGCTGAAGATGGTGAGGATGTGAATGCTGTCGACCAACCCAAAATGAGGAGATGGAGAAGAGTGTACAGACCCAGGGTAACCTACCAGGGGCTACATGAGCTGGAGAGAGTGGAGCGCTATAGGGTGGACAGGGACCTCCTACAGCAAACTGTTTAGCTGTGCCGACCACGCCTGAAACACAGAACTAACAGAGGTGAACCCATCTCAATGGATACCAAGGTATGTGCAAGGCCTAAGAATACTAGCTACAGGTACCTTCCAAAGGCCAACTGGGGATATGATGGGGATCTCACAGGCATCAGCATCTAGGGTACTCCACCAGTTCCTGGATGCCATGTCAGCACATGTCGGTGAGCACGTATATTTCCCCAGCACCTGTGAGGCATCGGCCAGCAATATTCATCTGTTCCAACAAATAGCAGAATACCCTGAGGTAGTGGGTGCAATAGACTGCAAGAACATACACATCAACGCTCCACCTGGTGAGTGGGGTAGGGTCTACATCAACCGCAAGGGCTTCCCCTCCATCAACTGCCAGGTCATGTGTGATGCCCAGTGCATAACAATGAATGTGTGTGCTGGCTGCCCTGGAAGCTATCACAATTCCTACATCTGGCATCGGACTAAGCTGTACCAGAGATTTGTCAATGGGGACATCCCACACGGTCACCTAGTGGGGGGTGCTGGATACGCACTGGAGCCGTGACTGATGACACCCATCAGAAATGCACACACACACGAACAAGAACTCCATAATGAGGCACACGCACGGACCAGGATTATAGTAGAGCATGTGTTTGGGATGCACAAGTCACGGTTCCGGTGCCTGGACACATCTGGTGAAGCCTTGCAGTACTCACCAGCTACATGCACCCAAATTGTCCTTGTATGTGCCATGCTATACAATATGATCTTGCGGAAACAGCTGCAGCAGGAACAGCATGAGGCAGAGCCACACAGCCCCCCCCCCAACATTGCCAAGGCCTGCACAGGCACAGAGTGACTCAGAGGAGGAACAACCTGAGCCTGCCCCAGTAGGCAGAAGGAGGCATGCCAAGTATGCCCTGGCCTTGGCAAAGAGGCAAGGCATAGCACATACACTGACACAGGATGGACCCAGGGAATAATACCTCTCTCTGACTCTCACATACAGTAAAAGGGATGCCAAACATTATACTACCTGTGCCTAACCATGTTTAGGGAGTGTACTATGTGCATCTGACAGAGGCAGCCCTGCAGCACCACCCTCAATACTGGGACACCCATAAGGTAAGAGACTCACACATGCAAGTCAGGGGGGGTCACATACCCAACAACAGTCACAGCTAGCAGGGCAGGTGTAAAACAAACTCTGAATGAGGCCTATGGGTAACCTCTTCCCCCAGGCCTACACAGACAGACTACAGCAGGTGAGGCAATGGGATGTCAGCTCTGAAGGGCAGGAAGTCAGAATCTAATATGTAGGTAATTAAAAGCTAATAGTTGTAGTACACTGGTATGCCTCTAGCCAGCACGATAGGTAAGACTACAGACTGAAATGGAGTACCCAACATACCAGTACAGTCCTAGTAAATGTGTACAAGTGTCAGGTGTGCCCTCCCATCCGAAGTAGAAATGTAGTCGCAGTCAGGTGTGCCCCACCCCCAATCCTGTGTAGAAACACAGAAATAGTCAGGTGTGCCCCCGCATCCTATGTAGAAATATAGTAACAGTCAGGTGTGCCCCCCCACAATCCTGTGTAGAAATAGTCAGGTCTGCCCCCCCATCCTACGCAGAAATATAGTAAGTCAGATGTGCCCCCCCAATTCTCTGTATAAATGCAGAAATAGTCCAGTGTGCCCACCCTTCCTATGTAGAAACATAGTAACAGTCATGTGTGCCCCCTCGATCCTGTGTAGAAACATAGAAATAGTCAGGTGTGCCCCCATCCTATGCAGAAATGTAGTAACAAGTCCATGCCAAATGATCGACGGATATCCTGCAGAGACAGCATGCTACCTGTAGGTATACAACACAAAGGTCATCACTGTAGTACAAACTACCTGGACTCGATCCACATATTCAATACAGATGGCCATACTGGGCATGCCCACACACTTAAACACATGAAGGCCATGTCTGCAAATACCAGTGTACCAGACATATCTGGCAGCCGCAGATGTTAGTGCAGACACTCCTCAGTATTCCCCACACATGCTTTGCACACACAGTGGATAGGAATATAGGCATATATGTAAAGACAACACACTATACTAAGCCAAAGGTAGAGATACATAAATGTGCGGAAGAGAGTGACTGTGACAATGAACCATCCAGGGCTCTCCCACCCAGCACCCAGCCAAAGGGCCACAACCACACGAGAGTCTGATGTCACACACTGCAGATACTAGCCACCAGTATCTGTCACCATTACAGAGTATGTGGTGGACGTGCCAGCTGTGCAACATGACTGTTCAAGGAAGTAGTCATCTAGCAGTTGTATACACGTACCTGTGGAATTTGACCCACATTGTGCCTGCATGTGGCATGTTAACCCCTAGATAAATGGGTTATGGCCCATGCACACACAATGCCCTCCCCATAGCCTCACTATGACAAGCCTGCTGAGGTCATCTACTGTGAAATACACCTTTGGGAGAGTTGTGTCCCAATAATCTCCGTGGCGTGTCCCATAACTGTGTACTGCTGTTGTATGATAAATTAGGTAGGAGTTCTAACCCCAGCCTTGGCAACAATGTGTATGCGTGTGTGTCTGTCTGACTCTGTCTGTGTAGAGAGCAATGCTTTTTAGGGTGGTCACACTCCCTACAATTGAAATGCTCTACTTTGGTAAGGCTGCTGATGTCATCCACCTAGAAATACATCCCTGGAAAGGTTGCACCCCATTAATCTCAGTGGCGTGTCCCATAACTGTGTACTGCTGTAGTGTAATAAAATAGTTAGATAGGAGTTCAATTCCCAGACATGGCAAGTTTGCGTGTTTCTCAGCAATGCTTTTTAGGGTAGTCATACTCCCTACAATTCAAATGCTCATCTTTGGCAAGGCTGCTGATGTCATCCAGCTAGAAATACACCTCTGGGTAGCTGTAGCCCAGTAATCTCCGTAGCACGTCCTGTAACTGCGACCTGCTGTAGTGTGATAAATTAGTTAGGTAGCCGTTCTAATCCCAGACATAGCAGGTCTGTGTGCATGTCTGTGTAGACAGCAATGCTTTTTAGGGTAGATACACTCCCTACAATTCAAATGCTCATCTTTGGCAAGGCTGCTGATGTCATCCACCTAGAAATCCACCACTGGGAAGGATGTAGCCCAGTAATCTCCGTAGCGTGTGCCTTAACTGTGTACTGCTATAGTGTGATACAGACTTCTGTTAGGGGTTCGATACCCACTCATGTCGATTGTAGATGTTTTGTGTGTGTTTCAATGTCTGTGTAGGGAGCAATGCATTTTAGGCTACTCACACTCAGTACATTTCCAATGGCCTACTTTGGCAGTCCTGCTGATGTCATCCAATGTGAAATACACCTTTGGGGAAGGAGTTCTCCAGTAATCCCTGTGGTGCATCTTATATGAGCTCCATGCTGTAGTGTGATATAGAACTCTGGTTAGGAGTTCTATACCCACACATGTCGGTTGTGGATGTTTTGTGTGTGTTTCAATGTCTGTGTGGGGAGCAATGAATTTCAGTCCTGCTGATGTCATCCAATGTGAAATACACCTTTGGGGAAGGAGTACTTCAGTAATCTCCTTGCCACGTACTATAACTGTGTAGTGCTGCAGTTTAATAAACTAGTTAGGTAGGGGTTCAACTCCCAGACATGACAGGTGTTTGTAACTTGTGGAGATGTGTGTGTGTGACACCTGGGCCCAATGTTGGTCTGGTTTTGCAAATGTCTTTTATGGTGGCCCTCTATCACAATGTCCACTGTACAGGGATAACAGATGTGAAATAGCCAAGAGGTGGTGGTGCAAATCCATACCCATACATGTGACACCACGGCCAGACAATCACAGTTAGCAACCCCAGTATTACCCAGAGCACAATCTCAACCCATGTCACACACACACACACGCCGAGGCAACAGCCAATATGTGTGTATAGTACACTGCATATTGGCAACTAATAGTAACTATGGAGTGATTGCAGTGGCCTACAGAGGGCATGGCACCCTGTCTATCTGTCCCAAAGGCACATACATACAGACATTGCACCTTCCCCATGTTCCCCACTGGACACCTGCAACGCCTGTGGTGCCGTCACGTGACCCACAAAGGACACACTATACCTGAAAAGATGCCCTGTATGGACAGCACAAGGAACAAGAAACTAAGGGTAATGCTGCTAAATGCCAGAAGTCTTAACCTCAAGATGCATGCACTCGAAGCTCTCTTCAGTATGGAGAACATCCATATGCAGTGACAGAAACCTGGTTCAAGGCTCCAGAGAGCACCCCAGCACTACCAGGTTATACCTCATATCATGCTTTTCAGCCCCGGACCTAACCACAAAAGGAGGGGGAGTTTCCATATTTATCAAGGATATCCACACCTCCAGGTTAGTGGCATTGCACAAAGTATCGGAGACCATCCATGTGCTACTGACAGTGGGCAAGACTGCTTTTCAGTTTATAGCATCCTACAGACCACCCTCTCAAAGTCAGGAATCCCACTCAGCTTTCCTGAAAACATTGCAGAACATGAAGATCTCTCCGAACACCATTATATTGGGCAACTTCAACTACCCAAACATAGACTGTGAGCATTACTCAAGCCCCAGCACCTTAGCCTAAAGGTTCCTGGAATTTATAAACTCAAATGCTATGGAACAACTAGTCAACACTCCCACAAGAGGGGAAAACATACTAGACCTGATCATTACGAACGTGGGGACTCTATACTTCATACCAGAATTATATCCCTCATTGGTAAGATCAGACCATAAATTAATTTCACTGGATATCCACATCCCGACCCCACCCCCAGCCCAGAAAACCACAGTGAAAAACTTCTCAAAAGCGAACTTCACACTTCTCAAACCCGAAGTGGAATCCTTCAAGGCCCCAGAGCCAGTGGAAACTACGGCCCAAACAGCAGAATCCTATATAAACGCATTCTACGGACATCTCCAGGAATGCATGGATCATGCTATCCCAAACAAAATCAAGACCCAATCATCCAAAAGCAGGTGTCCAGTCTGGTGGACCCCAGCCATAAATAAACTGTACAACAGGAGGAGGAAGCTACTACATGATAGAGCAAAATCCCTAAAAGAGAAGGCATCTCTGATCAGTATTAGCAAAAAATTACGATCCCTCATAAAATCCTCCAAGGCCAGCTTCAAGAGAAAAATTGCACAGGACACTAAAGACAATCATAAGGCTTTTTTCAGTTATGTTAGGAACCTGGGATGCAACTCCCAGACTTGTTCTGAGTTGATTCTAAATGACAAAAAATACAGTGAACCCACAGACATCGCCAATATCCTGGCAGACAGGTTCAGTGCAAACTTCTCCCCCAAAAGAGCAAGTATCTATCCCGGCAGTGTGCAGCCTCCCAAACATCTCTGATGCTCAGGTAAAGGCCGCCCTCTCCAAAGCACAAAACACTGCTTCCATGGGACCAGATGGCATCCCGGGTTGCGTCCTACATGAACTCCAAGAAGAACTAATCCCTCAAGTAAAACTGCTGTACAATCTCAGCCTCACTACAAGATATGTGCCCAAAGAATGGCATACAGCAACAGTGGTCCCACTCCACAAAGGTGGCACCTCTGCAGACCCTGGAAACTATTGCCCCATAAGCCTGACTAGCCTAGTCTGCAAGGCTATGGAGAGGATCATCATGGAACTCATAAACAAAGACATTGGGGAACTACAGACACTAGATCCTATCCAATTTAGCTTCAAGGGCATATCCTGCCTTTTGAACCTGGTTGACTTCTTCGAAACAGTCACCAAGGCCATAGATGAAGGGAAGGTAGTCCACACAGCCTATCTGGACCTCACAAAGGCATTTGACACAATACCCCACTCGGGCATCATAGATAAGCTATCCAGCCTAAATATAAACCCCTATGTCACAAGATGGGTCACAAACTGGCTCAAAGACAGAACCCACAGAGTCAGAGTTGCTGGAGCCATGTCAGACTCGAAACCGGTCACAAGTGGCATCCCACAAGGTTCTGTCCTGGGACCTCTCTTGTTCGGTATTTACTTCTCTGAGGTACAGGCCAACGTGGGAGGACTATGGCTCACCAAGTTCACAGATGACTGCAAGCTGGGTGCCATAATCGATTCTCCAGCTGACACAAACATCCTTCCCAAAGGTCTCGCAGAGACGGATAACTAGTGCCAGAGCCATGGTCCAAAGCTAAATGCCAAAAAGTGTATAGTCATACCCTTTGGCAAAAACAATGTGCCCACAAATTACCACATAGGTGGTAACCCATTAAGTACAGAGAAAGTAATTAGGGATCTGGGGACCCAAGTTGATAGCAATCTCTCCTTTGACAACCACATTGCCAAAGTGGTTAGAAAGACCTTGTACATAGCCCACTTCATCATGAAAGGATCCGCATCTAGATCAAGAGTTGTAATCGTGCCCCTTTATTCATCCCTCATCAGGCCCATCATAGAATACAATGCCCCCTTTGGGATGTACCTTACCAGACACCTGCAGCAATTAGAAAGACCCCAAAACTACCTCACCAGGAGGATCAAGGGACTCAAACAGATGCCATATGCTGCTCGATTAAAAAAACTCCAGCTCTACTCAGCTGCATACCGCCTACTTCGAGGCGATCTATGCCTGACATATAAAGCTATGTCCAACCCAGAATTAATGGACATGCTCCACCTCAGTAAATCTAAATCCCTTAGAGCCACGTGCTCGAGGGACTTGATCCTCAGCACAGAAATAAATAGAACATGCTGGAGGGACAGATTCATAACCCAGAGGCTCCCTTCGCTCTGGAATAGAATTCCAATTCATGTTAGGCAGAGCACCTCACTGACTCTCTTCAAGAAGAATCCTGATGAGTGGATGGGGGATCGTAGGTTTGTCCCGGGGATTACTTCCGTGTCACTATTAGACAGAGGCACAGTAAACTAAACTTTAAAAAGGGCACAATTACACAAACTCCACTCCACACACCTTCAGATAGAAACAACTCTGATCCAAAACAATACCAAAACAGCAAAATCTTCAGAAGTCAGGAATACTCTTGAAAGGTGGTTACACCGAGGCGCTGGAGAATAAAGAATTTGCTTTTGGATTCGACTTTGGTTCCTGTTTTTCGATTCCTGACTTCTGAAGATTTTGCTGTTTTGGTATTGTTTTGGATCAGAGTTGTTTCTATCTATTTAAAAAGGGCACAGTATACTCAAATCAAGGGGTGGCGTAAGCCAAACACAATCGGGCTAGGCTTATAAATGCCCCAGGGCAGATAGCCTAGTATGAACCTATGACAGATGCCACTGATGCCAGGAAATGCCATTAGCATGCTATCAATGTAGATGTAGGGTAAACCTGCTGTTAATTACCAGTTCCTGCCATAGGTGGCCAAGACTGGCACATCTGATGATAATCTGTGTAGACAACATGGGCCCGACACCCCAGGTACGGTTCCACATGTCACTGTACATGCATGTGGGTGGTGTGCACATGCCAGACACCATCCATGTCATGGACTAGGGAACACATACATGGCAAGTGATGCACAGTATTGGCCACACGCAATAGCCACCCAGGTGACTGGATGTTGGCTACAATACCCACCTTTGTGGGCAAATGCAGAAACCACAGGCCTGAGCCACAATGCAGACCATTGTCATGTGGCCTGATGCCAAGTTATACCCATCACCTAAGCTTTGTATAGCCATCTGGCACAGTCGACCACCACATACCCATGCAGAAATGTACCATGCATGTCAGTACTGGCACCCTGTGTGTTCATGTGTGTGTTGTATGATGTGTATGATCACATCCACACTCACTACAACCCCCAGTGGCATACTGAATCATGCTGTCTGATGTCATACACCTCCCCATACCTTTTGCCCATATAACCTCCATATGACCCGTGTGGTGCATGTGATACCTGCACAGTAATGTGTTGTGGCAATCTCACTAGTGATGAGCTGTATCCCTGGCCCTGCCAAGTGTGTCATTGTGTGTGCATCCCTGTGAGAGTGTGGCTGTGTTGACGCTGGCACCTGTTCATGTGGACAGGCACGTGTACATCATCTACCGTATAGCTACCATATCCCTGTTGCAGATGTCACTCACCATCACATATATGTTTTGTGGACTCCACAACAGGTAACCTATGTGGCGCATCCAACAACTGCATAGGACTGTGATAGCACTACATAGTCATTAGGGGTTCTATACCCTGTGCTGGTACGTGTGTGACAAACACGCTTAGGTTTTACTCTCCCACCACTCCCTGACTTGTGGATACCTCTGTCTGCCTCTCTCACTCCCTCACTGGTGGATATGGAGACCTATACCTGCTTTTCTTAGGCAGCAGCATGTGTATTTTATGTAATGCTCATGATCAGCTGATGGCCTCTGCATGAATTGCAGCCTCTCCCTAGCTGATTGCATGTGGAACAGCTGTGGTGACATTCCCAAAGCCAATTGCATGGAAACACACTCCAGTATCTAGGAACATCATGTTTGTGTTGGTCCTTTTCATTCATTGTAAACAGGAACCTGTTCTGTGCAAAACATGCTGGAGAGATAGGTTCCTGACCCAGAGACTACCCATACTCTGGAATAGACTGCCCATACATGTCAAGCAGAGCACCTCCTTGGCCCTCTTCAAAAGGAACCTTGATGATTGGATGGGCGATAGAAAATTCACCTAAGGGATCATGTCAGTCTCCCTGCTAGACAGGGGTCCAGAGAAGTAAATATTGTGGGAAGAAATATCCAGGGAATTGTTATGGGTAGGCTTGCATGGCCCTAGGGCCGATAGCCTAGTACCAGCCTATGAATCTATGTTGTTTGGCAAACAGCATCTCAGATTGAGTGGGGATTTACCTCTGACAACATACAGTGTGGAAACAGGCCAACACACAGGAGGGTGATGTGCCTAACCTGACTGCAGTCTAAGTGCTGCTATACTGCATTCGGAGTAATGTTGGTTTAATAGGGAGTGTGTGGATACGGCTGTCCTACATGTATTAATACCTGCCATGTCAGTTGCATGTTTATAAGGACTCCCCATCTGTAGTGGCATCTGCACAGTGGGCAGTGTGTGGTGCCTTTGGTGTCATGTGTTACCCAGAAAGATCATGTATCTGTGAACTGAAGAAGGTAGTGTCAGGTTTGCAGTCTGTAGATGGTAAAAGCCATGATAGTTACTGACTTCATATCCCTCATAGGACATATGTTGCAACAAACCCTGTTACAACAGTAAATGCACAATTTTATCACAGCAACGTGTCAATACTGGTCCTGTGTATGTGCTTCCAGCCACATCTTAGTCAACCTTTATACATATGCATTAAGAGGTGCATATGTGCTGTACACCATAATTAGTGTCATCATATCTGATAACAAGCCAGTGAGATATCAAACTGCTACAAGTTATGTGCAGTAGGGGTTATATTTGATGACATAACCTGGGCATACTGTGGGTGCTTGTACAGTACTAAGATCTGTGTACTTATGGTGAATGTCAACAATGTGTGTATTGCTAATATGTACCTTAGCCTGTGTACAGACTGTGATAGTTTTCATCGTCCTAGGTCCCGTCCTATCTGATGTTACATGCTGCTCCACTGTATGTTACCGTACTGGCTTACATGTTTGTAGAACCACACACACACATGTCCCATACCACAGTCAGCCATCAGACCAAACTTTGTAGCGGCCCAGTATATGTAGGGTTAGTGTGTGAGTGGCACATATGAGGATGGTGTCGAACAAATAGTCTATATACTGTAATATTATGCAAGCTTGCCATATGTGGCTGTGTTCTCCTTGGTTGTGGTTATGCATTTTCACACAGGTGTATCTTACCCTGTGCTTTGACATGCCTGTACAGCCTACTATATATGCAGGTACATGTGCATTCCCTCACAGGAGATGTAGGCCAGTGTTGAGCCAGTCTGCCTGTAGCCTGCACAGTGCATTGTTACATGCCTAGCAGCTTATTGTACTTATCAAGTGAGATGTCATGTGCAGATACTTGCCAGATGTACTGCTGCCAGGCCTCCCTTAACAGTCATGTATGTCAGACAGAGCAGTGGGATGCTGTACAGATGTATGTCAATATCTAGTGGGTAGTATATGTGCCTATGGCACCCCTGTACCAGTGGTTATTACGTGTCAGTCCAGACAGGGATGTGTGAATGCATAACCTATGTTGGCATATGTATACCAGTCGTTAGGGGTTATACCCATCTACATGGCTGTTAACATCCATATTGTCAGGCATGGTACACATGTTTTACACTAAGGGGTTCTGTATATACCTCTGGACTGTACAGATTGTGTCAGAATGTCCACACATATTTGCCAATATCTCTTTTGCAGTTGACAGGAGCAGTACGTGTTAGCAGTGCTACATTACAATGATGTCCTTAGGATGTCTGTCAGTAGCCAATGGCTCATATGTGGAAAGCAGATGTGACCTTCCACACACATCATGTCTGAGAAGACAATCCCAATTACAGTAGCAATAGTATATAGAACTGCAATAGTACACAAATAAAGGTTTTCCATTTCTGACACCTGTGTGTGGTGTTTTGTCCTATGACCTCTCTGTGGGTATATGTTGCAGGCAAAGATTGTCAATTGTATGAGTGGCCCATACAGTGTCCAGTTGTTCAGGTGTGAACTGTAGGCATAGTGGCTGTTTCATATTTTGTGCACCTTCTACATATGTATCTTACTGTACATATCTCTGCGTGTGTATGTGTAGTCACATGTATATCTATCTATATATATATATATATATATATATATATATATATATATACATATATATATATATACACATATATTATATATATACATATACATATATATATATATATATATATATAT
Organism: Protopterus annectens; assembly: GCF_019279795.1. Classification (NCBI taxonomy): domain Eukaryota; kingdom Metazoa; phylum Chordata; order Ceratodontiformes; family Protopteridae; genus Protopterus; species Protopterus annectens. Next base: position 747,297,895 of record NC_056727.1, read on the forward strand.
ATATATATGTGGTGGTGGTGCTATGGTAGCGTTGTCACCTCACAATTAGACGTTGCCCATTCGATTCTGAATTAGACCGTCTTCTGTGTGGCGACATGCGTGAATGGGCATTCCTTCATTGAAGACTGTGTGTTAGGCCCAGCAAGCCAGCACGTAAAACTCTAGTGCCAATCATTAGCGGACCGGAGTTCCGCTGTGGCGACCCCTAACCGGGAAAAGCCGAAAGACACAAACAAATACATACATATGTATGTATATATATATATATATATATATATATATATATATATATCTATCTATATATATGTATATCTGTATCTGCATATACGTGTCTGTGTATATGTATCCTGGGGATGTTGTTAGCTTCCACATTTTACATTTCCTATGGGAGCCACACTGTACTGCATGATATGTTACCAATACAAGCCTGACATCATACAGGTGGGATGTAGTACTGTTAACATCTTGTGCCCATGTCATGTCAGGTCCTGGTTATGGGATCTGCAACACTTGGTAGTGTATTGCAGGGTGGACGCGTTTGGCTGTGGGGGGGGTATGGCTATTCGTACAAGACATATATTGTTTGGGGCCTCTCAACCCCATTAATGGTGCATGTGGACATATTTGTCTTTGTTAATCTACCATTGCTACCTACAGATCTATGGCCATGTATATATATATATATATATATATATATATATATATATATATATATATATATATATCTGCTTACATATATATGACTATGTCCGTTTATACCTACATAGATATATATCAGTTTACATATATGTACCTTGCTGTGTATATGTAGAGATAGAGGTGTAGACATATATATGTGTCGATTTAGGCATTTGCATGTATATATGTGCATATATATCTATATATATCTATATATATATATATATATATATATATATATATATATATATATATATATATATATATATCAACAAATATAGATATGTTGTATCTGTTTAGATATTAATATATCACAAACATCTAGATGTTGGTATACATTCTCTGTACTGTTGCATGACTGGGCTGGATGATATGTTTCTGATAAGATCAGATTTATGTACATCTGTCATGGCTTAGTGATAAATCATTTTGTCTATGGTGTTTAGGTTCCTGGGTTCGAGCCTTGCAGAGGCTGTTTATTTTGTTGCTGGCAGAACACGGGCCACTGGATACAGAGTGATTAATGCACTTTAAAGCAGTTGTAAGCAGGTTTGCACCGAGCTAGGCATTGCTAACGTCCGGTTACAGTTTCTTACACTCAGTTAGCTTCTAATTTGCTTAACTTGTATAGGCAGTGCTTACCCTCATTCAAACAGGCTTAAACCCGCTTACCGCTGCTTAAAAGTGCTTACTCCCATTTACCCCAGTGCTAATTTCTTTAAAAGAAAAGAAAAAGGAGTTGATAGGAAAGTGGTGAAAAAAGGCGCACAAAGAAGGAAAGACAGTAGGGAAAATAGACAGGGATATGCAAGAAGGGTGAATGGATGGTCCTTAGCTGCCCATCTCTTCTACAGCCACAGCTGTGCATATACACTGAATTTGGAGGTAGATTTGGACACCCATACCCCTGGGTGGGGGTGAGGACAACAATAATTAGTTGTGATGCCAATTCAACTGGATTACTTATGTCCAGTGGGCACGTGTGCAAAATGGACAGCTATGTATGGGGCGATATTTATTTTGTGGGAACAGACTGCCCTTTTTTTTTCAGGAGAGAGTGGGATGTTGGGGAGGGGTAGTAGGTATATTTGGGGAGGTAGGCTGGGTAGGTTAACAGACAAGACAAACAAGATGCATACAGGGGGGGTATATGAAACAAGTGGGGGGTAAACACCTTGAACATGGAGGAGTGTTTGGAAGTCTCAAGCCCATGAGCGCTCAAATGGAAACAGTGGGACTGAGCTCCCCACCCATGGGCAGTCACCACTGCACCTTCATGGCCCCAAAGGTGGCTGTGCTGGAGGCTAAGTAAGAGGGGCAGGCTCACCCTCTAATTACACCACGTGGCCCTTAAGCTGGTGTAGCTGGTCTCCAATCTCCTTGTCGAGCTCCCTACACACCACGGCCCAAACCTGACGGTGGGGGACAGGTACCTCTCCGCCCCTGCTCCCGGGGGGGGGGCCGAGCCCCATCCCCTGAGGCGGTTCCACCCGAAGGTGGTGCAGGGCCAATGGAGGAGGAGTTCCCAGGCAGGCCCCAGATGTGCTGGTGCCCAGTGCCATAGCCAGCTGAGGTGGGACAGGTGAGTCTGCTGGGACCGGCCTTCCCATACGAGCTATGGTTTTGCAGTTTTAGGACAGATATCGGTTAGTAATAGTCAGCAGCATTCAGGATTAGTTATAACAGCATGCATAGGTATTCCCATAAACCCAAGACACCAGATTTACAACAGTTGCAGGGTGAGTAGAACACATGCATATATGGGACAACAGTGGTCATTACAACAGCATGCAGGTTTCATTGATAGCAACAGGCCACCAATATGGGAGTATATTAACATGACACATGCATAGAATCAAATGTGAATATTTATAAACCCAGTTCGGGTTTGTGAAAGGCAGATCATGCCTCCTGAACCTGATTGACTTCTTTGAGGCAGTCACCAAAGCCGTAGATGAGGGTAAGGTGGTTCACACAGCCTATCTTAACCTCACCAAGGCTTTCGACACCATCCCCCATTCTGGTATTATAGCTAAACTTACTAAACTAGATATAAATCCCTACATCACAAGATGGGTTTGCCAAATGGCTCACTGACAGAACCCACAGTGTAAAAGTTGCAGACTCCAAATCTGACCTCAAACCAGTGACAAGTGGAGTACCACAGGGTTCGCAGATGACTGCAAACTAGGAGCCATAGCCAAGTCCCATAATGATGTGGACATCCTACAGAAGGGCCTCGCTGATACAGATGCCTAGTGTCAGAGCCATGGCCTCAAACTAAGTGCCAAAAATTGCAGTGTCATCCCCTTTGTTAAAAACTCTGTACCCATGAACTACCACATAGGCAGCAATCTACTTAACACCAAATGTGTGATGAGACCTTGGGACCCAGGTTGACAGTAGTCTCTCCTTTGATAGTCACATCACCACAGTAGCCAGGAAGTCCTTCTACGTGGCACACCTCATCATAAAAGGGTTCTCATCCAGGAAAAAAGAGGTCATTGTTCCTCTCTACTCAACACTCATTAGACCCATTATAGAGTACAATGCTCCTTTTGGAATGTACCTCACAAGACATCTGCAGCAGCTGGAAAGGCCACAGAAGTACCTCATAAAGAGGATTACTGGCCTCAAACAAATGCCCTACACTGACCACCTCAAAAAACTCCAGCTTTACTCTGTAGCATATCGCCTACTCCGAGGTGATCTCTGCCTAACATATAAAGCTATGTCAAACCCAGAGCTGTTGGACATGCTACATCTAAAGAAATCTCAGTCCCTCCGAGCTACATGCTCTAGGGGCCTAAACCTTGTCACCACAATAAAAAGGACATGCTGGAGGGATAGATTCCTGTCCCAAAGACTTCCCATACTCTGGAACAGGCTACCCATCTATGTCAAGCAAAGTTCTTCATTAGGACTCTTCAAGAAAAATCTTGATGAGTGAATAGGAAATATACCCCAGGGATCACTTCTGTGTCTCTGCTCGACAGTGGCACAGGAAAATAACTTTCTTGGGTGGTGTAAGCCAGGGAACCTTGTTGGCTAGGCTTACATAGGCCCTTGGGCTGATAGCCTAGTACCTACTTATGAACCTATGAACATATGTCCCAACAAATGTTTGGAGTGTGCACATAGCCATTTAGGTGTGTAATTAGGTTATTGTTGCACATATGGTGGGGGTGAGAGAGAGGTCAATTAACAACTAATATATCCCTGTAGTTTTCACAACTTTCTTAGTCACTGCAGTGATCTGTCCCTTACATGTATTATTACACTACCCAATGGCCTTACATTGTACAGTGGCATGTTTGTAGTTTAGTATATATGTGGACTGTGTCTTACATACAGTCTACACCTTTTACCTGTTATAGCTGTTGAGAAAATATTAACACTACCTGACAAATTCTACACATACTCCCAGATTCCATGCTTGTAGACAAGTATATAAGTGAACTGTGTTGTACCTACAGTCTACACCTCTTACCTGTTATAGCTGTGGAGGAAATCTTTAACACTACCTGAAAATTCTACACATACTCCCAGATTCCATGTTGATGTTATACACATACCTAACAATCTGTTATTGCACACACACTGGTCAAGGCTTGACAAGATGCAGGTGTTAATGTGACATATTTTGAGAATAGCTGTAATACACTGAGTGAGATGCTACAATGACAGGTTTGTTTTCATATACATTCTCTGACTATGTTCAGGTCTGACTATCAGTTATATGTCAGTAAAAGCTGCCTACATATCCTGGATCATCACACCGATTTGTCAGGGGAAGAGGTTACTGGGCAGCAGATATGGGCCATTTATCTGGACATGCTGGACAGATCAGAACAGTTGAGGGGCATGACTATGCATACAACTTACTACCTGAACATTCTGCCAGAGTCTGTACAGTTTATGGTTATGATTATGCTTACAGCTTACTATCTGAACATTCTAGCAAATTCTGTACAGTTGTTGGGTCTAATTATGAATACAGCTTTCTATCTGAACATTCTCACAGACTCTGTATGGTTGTGGGGTATGATTATGCATACAACTTACTACCACTCCCGGGATTTAAACCCCTGCTGTGTGCGTGGTAAAAATATTACAGTTGAAATCACAGTACACTGTATAACCAGGGAACTGGTGTGAAGCATTCCAATGTTTTCTTTCTAAGTCTCCCTTCAGTTGTACAATATGACTGACCTGTTGGGACTTCCAACATTGTTAAACTGAACCTCCTACACATTTTATCTTCGTTCAACAGTGTGGGTAACACTGCTTAATACAACAATACTATTTACAGAATACAACACTACAACAACATATGAAAGCCGAATGTACACAAGCACTCCAGGGGTTATACTTTTATTCACAAGATATTACACCTTTATTTACACACAACCTATATGACAGTCTTCCTGCCATATTGTCTAGTTTATTCAGTACATCCCATACACAATACAATTTTATACTGGTACAATACACCTTTATTTCCACACAACCTTTATGACAGTCTTCCTGCCATATTGTCTAGTTTATTCAGTACATCCCCATACACAATACATTTTTATACTGGTACAACACTTTCTGGAACTGTTAAATTTATTTGTTATGACAGCACATGCAAGATTATTACTAAGCTGTCTCGTGATGCAGCCTTTGCAGCCTAGCAGCATGGGCTTGCTGGTTTGCATGCCGCTCATCTGCAGCTGTCAGGGAAATACAGTGATATTTAGCCATTACATATCCATAGTATACACAAGCTAGGCAATCATTATCTACGTAGTAGAATGAGTACTTACTCAGTGCTGGGGCATCGGCCATCTGCCTTGATTCTTGGATCCACTGCTCCAAGAGATCATCCCTCCACTGCTTCAGGTCAGCATGGTGATGCCTGACTTGCTCACCAGGCCAGGGGATACCAGTGGTACTGGTGAGGTCATGGCAAGACTGTCCCAGGCCTCCACTTTATACTGAGAGCCCTGGTACTGGCCCTGCAGTAGTCTCTGCTCATGGTGTTTTACCAGGAAACATACCATGAATCTGGACTCCTGGGTGCCCCAGCGCTGTGTTCTAAATCGAGTGCCTTCCCCTACTCCAGCCATTCTGCCTACAGTAGGGAGCTGCAACCAGTTATGGGAAGTGTTCACACCTGTTGGGTTTAAATATGCCTGACTTCCCACACTTTCCCATGACTGAACGGTTTTGAAAAGGCTAAGCTACGGACACACCAGCTTACCTAATGTTGGCATTGCTTAAAGGGGTATACCACTGGGCAGATTGAGTTAGCCAGCCTACATACTGGTTACACCAAGTAAGCTGAGTAATGCTTAGCATTGCTTAAAATTTAATTAGCATTATATTTTCCTTTTGGCACTGATTTATTATTCATTACATGTTATATCTGTGTTTGGTATCTGTGATTCATGGGTACGTACACTTTAGGGGTCCTGAGGACTTCAACACTTTATTACAATAACACCTCACATCTGGCCTTACTGAAGTACTCCAGTTCACATATTATGTTATGTGGCAGATTATAAAACATCACACTGTACATAGATTGCTTTCACATGTTCAGTTTGATTTTCCTATGGTGAGGATTTGTTTGTTGAGACCTCAATCTTGTGTACTGCTATTATGGCTTAGTGGTTAACTACTGTGACTGTAGTGTACAAGGTCTTGGGTTTGAGCCTTGCAGAGGCTGTTTATTATGTTGCTGGGCAGAACACGGGCCATTGGACACAGACTGATTAAATCACTTTAAAGCAGTTGTAAGTGGGTTTGTGCGACGGGAAGCACTGCTAACCTGCCATTACATCTGCTTACACAGTGTTAGCTTTAGAATTGCTTAACCAGTGCGGGCATTGCTTACCACCATGCAAAAAGGCTTAATCCCACTTATTATTGCTTAAATATGCTTACTACTGCTTATTTGTGCTTAAACTTGCTTACTAGTGCCTTATTCATTATGACACTGATACTTCACATATGCATTTGCTGCAGTACTCCAGTTCATAAATATAGGTTATTTACTGGGTTTTGCAACAAAAATATTGGTTATAATGTGCTTTGCCATGTAAAATAGACTGTGCTGCAGTGGGACTTGAACCAGGAATGGCTGCCCATTAGGCGAATGCTCTGCCCACTACACTATTGCTGTGCTGCTTCATTTGCATTCATCTTCCTTCTTATCCTCTTCAGCCTTTTAAGCTGCTTTAACCATTGCTAAGTGACTGGCACACCCACACACCTATGGTTAGCTGTACTCGGATTTAAAAAAAAATGAAGGGGTTTCTTCATTTTATTTTTATGTACTGTTGCTGTTGTACACATGGGGAATTGTTGGTGGGGATATGTGGACACCTATGAGCAATCTCGCTGATTTCTTACCACTTTCTGTTCTACATTGTAGGGGCATGTTTATTCTGAGAGTTCTGCTCTCAGACATGCCCCCTGCACTCGTACACGCTCTGTGTAAACCTTGGAGCTCGGGCAACGCGCCTTCATTAATATGCATGGGGTGCTGCCGTCCTGCTCCTAAACGGGCACTTCCGTGTAGGACTAAGCTAGTCCTGCATGGAAGATTAGTGAATCCAGGAGTGTATTTTATATAGCATATATCATGGACAGAAGTAGGTTAAACAATAAAAAAAAAAAAAAAAGATTGCTAGGTGCACAAGTCCCAGGAAAAAAAATGTGCCCATCCTGGTAGGCATACTGGTGCCAAGACTGGAAAAAAATGACAGCGTAGAATCCTCAAAATATGGAAACATCCCTACAATGGGGCCAGGCCAGGCCCAGGGGAGGATGGCCCCCCTGTTGTAGAAGGAAGTAGCAGTCCACAAAAATCACAAAAATTGATAGGCTAAAAGAGAGCCATAAAGACGACAGAGTAGATTATTGAGGATATGTATTGTTACTATCATGCAAGAAGCCCAGAATTTCCAGACAGAAGATATACAAAAAGATTAAGAGAGAAATTAGAGTAAAGAAAAATACTTCCACAAGAAAAACTGTCAGAAGCTTCAAATAAAAATTTGTGTTCATTAATACAACAGATTTATGAAAAACATTACATAGACCAAGACAACTAGGGCCGTTTGGACAAAAAAGGTGACTGAGGAAGTGCAAAACTACAAAGAACGAAATCTACAGACTTTTGAAAGGTATAAAAAAGAAAAATGGACATGGGAAAGAAAAAGAGATCTGATGTAATATTTATGCAAAGGAGAAAGTCAAATTAATCGACACAAAAAAGGCAGCCTCAAAGATATTCAAAGAGAAATATGGGCAAAGGCATCAAGATGTGGAAAATTTCACAATAAAAAATATGATCACAAAGAGAGAATGTAGAATGGAAGATTAGTAAAGTAAACTTAAAAAAATAGAAAATTAAGTTATGGAATACTTGCGAAATGAAGAGTTTAGTGTAGAAAATCTAATAAAGGTTATAGCACAGCATGATGGAACAGCAGGTCCCCCATAGAATGAGAAAGAGGGGGGAAAGGAAGACGCCTGAAGAAGAAATATGGACATGGAAAACAGAAAGAGATTTAATATGGTGCAATATTTGTGCAAAGGAGAAAGCAAAGCTAGTCAATACAAAAGGAGGAGCACTAAAGATATTTGAAGAGAAATACAGGCAGAGTCATCCAGACACAGAAAATTTTACAGTACAAAAGATAAGAAACCAAACAGGATTAGCAATGGAGAAGTTGAAATAGAAACTGAGGTTATGGATTACCTACAAAGTGAATTATTTAGTGTAGAAAATAGAAACCGAGGTTATGGATCAACTACAAAGTGAAGGATTTAGTGTAGAAAATCTAACTCAGATAACATCACAGCAGGATAGAACATTGCACCCTGAAATTAAGAACAAACAAGTGGAGTAAGAAACATCTCATCAGTTGCCATATGAAAATACTTTGGAGCCTTTCACAGGAAACAAGTACAAACATCCAGCTGAAGTTGGACAGTATGAAAAGGAACAGGAAACTGTGGCAACTCTGATGTAATCAATGTCGTGGACTGATAGGCCAGTGAGTTCCCATATGAAAAAACAACGGATGGCACAATGAGCTTCCATATGGAAGAACAACAGATGACAGAGATGAAACTGAAGAGAATATGGCACAGGACGATGCTCTGGAACTTTCTATATAATGTCTGCAGGAAATGGAGAAAAAAAGGATGTGCCCTCAGTTTAGAACAAAATGATCTAAGAGAAGAGTTGCTTGATTTAATAGAAATGGACAGACATGTTAAGATCAATGAAAGAAATAGACTACAGAAAGTCAATAAAACCCCAAAAGTTAGAAATTTGATAAAACAATTGAACACAGTAATTAGGACTGCCTATAGAGATTCATGTAATACAACAGAAGCAAATAGGATATATTACTAAGCAGCTAAATTAATAACAGATAAAGTCTGATCACAAAAACATGGGGTAATAAAGGAAAGGAAGGGAAGAAACTGAATGCCATCATGGGTGTTTCAAACAGAGAAAACTATAAAACAAGACAAGAAGTGTCACTGTTAGAAGAGTATGGTGGAAGGAACAAATACTCAGAAAGACAGACGTGATAAAAGCGATGCACAGTATCAGAATAGATTAGGATCTATTGTGCACTATTGCAAATAATAAACTAAAAGTATCAGCACAGGCAGATAAATATAAAGAAAAAGTACAAAAAAAGCAAATTATTGATGACCCAGAAAAGTTTCATAGAGAATTGGGAAACAAGGCAAAAAGAATTGAAACACTACTATAAAAAAAAAAAAGAAATAGATGCATTCTGGATAATTACCTGTTAAGATCCTGTGGAACATAACAAAGATGCCAAATAGACAGAAAAAGTAAAAGATAGAAAAAGATGTTCAGATGTACAGTATATGAAATGGGATGAAGTAACGGCAAGAGAGACTGAAAGAAAGTTAAGAAAAGCTGCTAATTGGAAAACCCCAGGCCCGGATGCAGTACCTATCTTCTGGTTAAAATTATTAACTTCCTTCCATGAAGATTTAGCCATAAGTATGAACTATTTATATGCATACCCTGAACAGACACCATCCTGGCTAACAGCAGGAAAAAACATACTTCTACTTAAGAGTGAACCTGCAACCTATCTTTAAAACTTTACCAATAACTTGCCTTCTGGCGACATATAAACTGTACACTGGAACTGATGCAGACAGACTTTATAGTCATTTACAAGAAAACTCAATCATGCCAATAGAACAAAAGGGTAATAAAAGAAAGTCCTATGGAACAAAGGATCAGTTGCTGTTAAAGTCATAATGGAGAACTTTGAAAAGTGGAAGAATCTAAGCATGGCATGGATAGACTACAAAAATGCATTTGACAGTAACCCAAATTCATGGATAAAAGAGTGCTTAAAAATGTATAACATACACCCCTACACTAATCTATTACATTACAGCAACCATGAAACAGTGGCAAACCACTTTTGCAGTTAAACCATGATAAAGGACAAATTATTATTCCATGGATAAAAATTCAAACAGGAATATTCTAGGGCCAATCTCAGTCACCACTGCTGTTTTGTCTTGCCCTTACTTAACCCATTAAGCTGTCAACTTAACAGATTAGATCATGGCTACAGTTCGGCTCCCAGAAAGCAACAATGTGTAAAAACTTCTTATCTCCATTTTGCAGATGATATAAAACTGTATAGTTTATCAGATAAGGAACTGAAAGCACAATTGCAAATGGTCAAAGCTTTTTCAGATGCTAGAACAATGTCATTTGGTTTTGATAAATGTGCAAAAGCAACCTTTAAAGCAAGAAAGCTGCAGCACCTAGAAAACATCAGTTTGGGACACGAATGTGATATGAAAGAACTTGAGCAAGATGGAGTGCATAAATATTTTGGAACTGATGAAGAATCAACAATAAAACACAAACAAATGAGAATACAACTTAGGAATATTTTACAAGAATAAAATTAATACTGAAAACAGTGCTGACCTCTAGGAACAAAGTCTAAGCTATAAACCAATTTGCTAACTTACAGTTTTGGAGTGACTGACTTGCCCCTAGAGGTATTGGATAGGTTGGACAGGAAAACAAGAAGGATGCTTCATGCTCATCAAATGATTTATAAAAATCAGTGCATACCAAGAGTATATTATTCTCCATTCTGAATGAGGTATTGGACTCCTCAAAATTGATTACATGTACAGATATGCAGTGATGAGACTAGATACAAATCTAAGCTCACAAGACCCAAATGTAGTGAAAGTTTTGAAACATGAGGAGAATAAGTCTAAGATGACTTCCCTGCTTAGTTTAGCAGAAGCATATCAGCGTCAAGTAGGAATGGAAATTAAACCAAAAGTAGATAAAAAATCAGGTAGCAATTGAATCCGACAAAAAAAACCAAAAAAAAAACAAAGAATATAAGGTGATGCATCAGATGAGAAGGCAAGAAATGTGGAAAATGCATAATTATTGTTGCAAGTATAGAAAACTGTTGGAACAACCTCATGTTGATCAGGATCGAATGCAGGAATGGTTAAGGAGAGGTAAATTTAAACCAAAAGACCAAAGGTTAGTATTGGTGGCCCAAGACAGTGAACTACATACACGTTGGTTTACAAAGTCCATTGAGCATATGGGAAAAAAATGTAGGTTTTGTAAAACAGAACTGGAAACAGTCACACTTATTGTTGCTGGCTGTGATATACTAATGGCAGAGGGCCTGTATACTGAAAGGCAGCATAATAACATGGCGATACTATTGCATTGGGGATTGTGCGAACTTTATAATATTGTAGTAGTTGAAAAACACTGGCAACATGAGCCGCAAAGCATCATAGAAAAGGATGATGTTTTTATCACATGGGCTCATCCATTACCAACAGTTCAAAAAATAGATGCAGGAAAACCAAATATACTAGTCCATGAAAAGAAGGATTGATCATTGAAATTGCTACACCCAATGACTACAGTGTCTTATGTTCAGACAGACACAAAGTCATAAATACTAGGATTTGCAGGCAGAAATGAGGGCAATGTGGAAGAAGGATACCCACGCAGTCCCAACAGTAGTAGGAGCAACAAGTCTTATAAAAAAATAATTTACATTTGTACTTAGATATGTTACCGATACATGTAACTCCATATGAATTGCAGGAGGCGTCATTACTGGGCACATTGCAGGTGCTGCAAAGAGCACTTCTGGCTGACATTAAGGATTGAAACAATACTAACTTCATCAATGTTAATTATATGCAGAGTTAGGAATGGAGTCCATTCCCATCCTAGTATTAGAGATCCAAAAGACTTGGAGAAATTAAAAAAAGAGAGAGAGACGACTGAGCATTTATGTAAAGCAATCTGTACTACTTTACTGTGGCTTTTGTACCACAATCAGATATTTGAGCTGTACACAATCAAGTCCCATTGCTGTAATTTATGGGAGCAAGTTGTGGAGATTTGTAAAGACAGCATAGCCCTCAACAACATGTAGGGCTGTCAGGTAAGGAAATATGAACATCATTTTTAAAATATAGATAAGTGACAGTGACTAATTTATCTACTGCACAACATCCTAGATTAGGAATTGTAGTGCCATTTTGTTAATAACTCCTTGCCCTTTCTAATACTGCCTAGCTAGTACGTAACTTAGTTAAAGAAGCCAGATCCATAAAATGTCTGGTTGCCATAAGTAGCTATGGTTATGAGTTGGAAATAAACAAAAAAGGTATTATAGGCTTAAATGAGTTAAATAGGAAGATGAATCCAAAAGAACATAATGATTTATGGTCCACAAGAGAGAGTGTGTGTGTGTGTGTGTGTGTGTGTGTGTGTGTGTGTGTGTGTGTGTGTGTGTGTGGAGGGGGGAGGCATAGTTTAATTTCAGCTTAGGGCCCAAAGTATACTTAATCCACCACTGTATATTGACTAACACATTTGCCTTCTTTTGTTGTCTGAATTTTGTTTTTGCTTCGTACTCGTATTTTGTGGGACAATTCTTTTAAAGTTTCATGCAAACAGAAATTTGTGTTTCAGGGGCAGATAATCCTGAAAGATACAGGGAGCATACTACAGAACTGCTATACCAGAGATGGGACTGTATGAGGGTTGGAGGATGTAAAAAATAATTGTGTGTTAGTCAGTGGTCTGCAGAAGGGCAGACAGTTATAACAAAACACAATGTACGTGCATTTTGCATTGGGTAGCAAAGGGATATGGGAAGGAAATAACTGCATGTTGCATACTAGCTGGGAAGGGTGTATGGAGATAAGATGTTACATTTGTGTAAGTCATGGTTCACACTGCAGTGGGGCAGTTTTGAGTCATCTGTTTTCTCTGGATGTGGATGTCACATGTTGACTTGTGTGGATATTTGGTCATGGATGGAGAGGGTGGTAATTTTCCATTAGTGACTGTGGAGAGTGGTGACTTGTGTGAAGAACAGTGTACATACTATTTGTGCAGTTGACCACTGGCCAGACATACTTTACTTCCATAACACTGCAGGCCAAGGCATTTGCTGGTGGCCTTTGTAAATTCTCTAGTGCTATGCTGTGTAATAAAGAATTCTTCATGAATTTTCAGACATGTAATCAGCACCTATACTCATACTGTCTGGTTTGTCAGCAGTTAGCAGGATTTACCTGCCTGGTCTGTGATACAAAGAGGTAAAACCCATACTGCAACCTGGAAGTCCTGGGGATAAATAGCAATGTAGTTACTGATAGTCCTGGGGATAAATAACAATGTAGTTATTGATAGAACTGCCCAGGGAGGTTTAGACAGAATAGCCAGCACTACTTGCCCATCCTGGAGAGATGGAGGCTACCCAAGTAAGTGCATTATTGGCTCATAACAGCTGTGAGTAGATCACTCTAACAGGTGAAGAAGTGTGCATCAACCCAGAATTATGTTTACATATTGTAGCTGGATTTGGTACAGGCATATAACCACATGGGTCACTGGGCATGTATTATGGGAATTTGTGCAATTCAGGCTGACATAAGTGCTACTTTATTTCTTTATTTATTTGCATTTTTTAACAACTGATCTACATGTATATTTTTCAGACTCACCCAAGGAGCATTGTCTAATTAACTAACTTGATCATAATTATACAGAAGGCAAACAGATGCTGAGTGAATCAAACTCTGAACTATAAGAAGCAAATTGTTAGCAGTTTTGCAGCCTTAATCTCACAAACTGTCAGGGTATTGGTAGTAGGTCCACAAAAGCCCTGGTGACTGCCTCCAATATCCAGGTTACATTCACAGGTAACAAATGTGCCAATTATTTAACAGGAGAGCTGATGACTATCAAGCATGAAGCAGAAATAGAAAAAAGGCCGTGACTACTTACTGTTCTTACTTATAGGTGAAATGCTACTGGCATGTCTGAGCTGTGGTACAGATATACATTTGGAATGCTAAGACTCCTCAGATAGATATATTCATTGAAACTGAATATGGCCAACGCAGGTCTGTACATTGTGGAAAGAGTGATGTGGTTGTTTACAATTTTGAATCTTTATGTTTCTGATTAGAACAAAACAGCCCTATATTCTGACACTATTTGCTAAGCTGGAGGTCATCAGCAAAAGAGGTAGTCAAATCCCCTCTCCTAATGTGCTATATAAACCATGTTACTGGTAGCAAGAAGGGTAAAGGGTCCAGCTGTCCTTTAAAAAAGTAGGTGCACAGAAATGGTATCAAGGTGATGGTGCCCAGCTGGCTAGGGCAGTGAGGGAGAGAGAGGTTTGGTCATTTTCAGTGCAGACTTAAACCTGCACCATCCTGTCTGATTCCTTACTCAAAGTTCTATTATTCCCATAGCCAGAATGGCCTGTGCAGTATGTGCATTGTGTATCACACAGTGCTATAGCAGCAGTATTACAATAAGGTACAGAAGCAGATCTTTTCATGTATGAAACTGTAAATTATGAATAGGTAGCTCTGCACTTCATAGGGTACCTTGCTAGGAAAGGCTGTGTGCTGGAATGAGGTAATGTAGTTAGCATGCTGTTATGAAGATGAGACAGCTGTTGAGGAGCAGATAAATTTCAAGAGGCACAGACTGGGAAAAGAAAATAAATGGGTAGTAAATATGTACCATGAGGCATGCATCAGACAAGAGACTGCTACTGTAAGGTGAGAGAAGCATCATACATGAATTGGAACTCCTTCAAAACTGACTGCAAGTGCTTGTGCAATGTGTGAGTGAATGACTGTACATCCTGCAATGCGCTAGCAACTGGTCTGGGATAAGAGGTTACACATCGACAACCCAACATATTGTAAAGGCAGACAGCAACTGCAGACAAAGATGCCGTCCTTCGTCAAGCAAATACATATCATCTAATAAACAAACAAAAATATTCACTGTAATAAGTGTTTTTGAATGGGCTAAGCCTCCCCTGAACCCATGTATGGGGGCTATGTTCCCACTCCACATGCTATTTTTATATACTAACACCAAGATGAAACACAAATGGGGAAAGAGGAACAGATACAGATATGCAATACTAACACTTTCTTACACCATATATGTGTTTAAGACAGACCTGCAAAGTAGCTGGCTTATTACAAGATGCTCATCACAGATGGAATTTCTGCGGATGTGGCAGGTGAAAATGAAGGTGTTGATGAGCCACCTAGCAGTGTAAACCTTGGCTCGAGATGACTGTCACTCTTCAAGTGACACTCCGACCCCACTGAGGATGGATGGATGGATGGATGGATGGATGATGATGATGATGATGCAGATACAGTAGGCTGCAGTTTATTATGTGTGCTGATAAAGGGATGGTTATGCTGCGTGTATCTAAAACTCTGTAGGCATAGTTTGGGGTGTGCAATGTGGGATGCTTGTCCTTGTTCTACACCACTGATGACAGAACTGATAAGAAAATGGGACATTTACAACTTACCCATGTGCACTCGATTGATGTGCAATAAATAAAAGTATAACATATAGAAACATGAGTTGTGAAGAGTGAAAAAAGGAAACCATGCATTTATTTCTTATATTATGGTCATATAATATTAATGTATACTATGTACCTCTGTTATGCCTACATGTAATATAGCTGGCCAGCATCTGTAGTAGAAAACATTGGTATGTAATGCAGAATTATAACACATGCATGATGTATTACATGGTAGAGACCATTGCTGATCTATGCTTCATACATACAAACCTACATACATAAATACACACACATACAGTGCTGGATTCTTCATGAACTCTGAGAATTTCAGTTTAAGATCTTCATCTTAGCTTCTGCTCTCATGTTCAGGTGATAAATTTACATCCCATATTGTAAAGGTAGCTCTAACCTGGTGCTCTTGTATAAAGATATGCAGCACCACATCGGGCTGTCTCTGAAGCCATGCTACATAAAAATGAAGCAGTACAGGGAAGGGGCATATGCTAAGTAGCCATATGCCCTCACCCCCACATTATTTTCAGCTTGTTGTGGCTTCTAACCTTTTCTGCACTGCATAAAAAAAGCATGAGGCAAAGTACACTTTCTGTCAAATTAGTGTAGTCCCAGAAAAATTTTAAATTGCTGGGAAACATTGTGTAAGAACATGATGTAGATCTGTTATGCACTGCTAGTAATGTATAAAATGTCTGAGGTTCATAACATGCACTGAAGGGGGTTCTTAACCACATCCTGATAGCTACTCATCATCCCTGATCTCATCGCTGTAGATGACTTCCACTGTGAGTTGCACATACTTACATTTCATACATGTGGAATGTATTGCTAGGCAACTAAAGGAATACTTAAATTAGGTGCATAAACATTTTGTTTTGTGAAATGGTTAAGTAAAGCATGACCAGAACAATCCTACATTAGGCCTCCTTGACAAGTTGAACACTACATCCATGTTGTTTTTTCCTCTGCTATCCAGTAAGCTTTAGGCACAGCTGTTTGTAGCATATATTATTAAATCTACAGTCCCTAGTACACAGTCAATTTTAGAAAAATAACACTGCATAAGCAATAAAGTAGTACAGAGTTTGCTTTGACTAGCACAGTTATGGCATAACATGATGTACAGTGAAGATATGAAAATTAGATTCTGTGTTAAAGTCATTACTCCCCCTCCCCACATATAACATCACATGGCAATGCCAGAGTGACTAATTAACATCAATATTCTTGGAAATCCATGTTTTAAACAAAGTAAGGAAACTTACTTCAAATGAAATATTTATTGGCAGCAACAATAGCAGACCAGATCTCAGGTATGAAATAATAAAGGAGTTTGTTAGAAATCTGATGAGGAACTCCCTATAAATATATTTACAAAGAATACAAAAAAAGAAATTTAACTTATGATGTAGTTGTTAGAGATGTGTCTGCAACTGTAAAGTTTAGCAGCATTATAATCCCTATATTGTCATTAAACGTTCCCATAAAAATGACTAAATATTAGGTTTGCCATTTAAATGTAAATTAAATGCGAGTTATATGATGGCGGGCAGTTGAATCAGCATGATATTGTGGAACAGTAATAGGTAAATTATTTTAAAATTGTGTTTATGTAGTGAATGCTGGATTAAAGCTATTTTTCTTTGAAGACAGGCAGCTGGTTGCAATTTTGTCAGACAATACCTTCCAAATAAGGGTTATGGAAGATTTTCAGCTTGAACAGAAAAGTGATCAACAGAAAAGTGATCAAGTAAATTATCTTTTTTTTGTTTTTGTTTTTTTAACGCAACATCAACAGGAAGTTCATAAATAAAGACATTCAAGTAGCGTCTGCTTAAAGTGTTATTTTTCACTGTTGTATTATTAACTATGCAGTAGCAATTTTAGACTCATTAACTGTTTGTTTTCCAGGTAGTAGAACTATAGAGCAGTTGCAGATCAAGCTATTACCTGTTCTGAAACAAGGTAAATATGTACCAAGAAGCTGGGACAAAGGCGACATTGTTATACGAGTGTGTCAGTATGGGTACCACATGGCCTTGCGTCACTGAAAATGTCAAGAAATGCAACTCTAATGAAAACGGATTTATTTCATGCTTAAAAGATTGGTTATATTAAAGATGTAGAAAGTATGTTTTAAAGAAATAACTAGTGATATCCTTTGTTTTCTTATCTTTCATTAGGTTTGAAGATTGACTTTGTAAGCTTATAGCCTTATTGCTATCGATATTATCCACAGATTCTTTCATGTATTCATTAATGATATAGACTAAAAAGATCATGTCTTAGACTGTAATAATGTTGTAAGAAGTGAATCTTGGCATCCATGTTGAGAACACATAATATTAGGTTACAAACAGATACCTGATCATAATTCTTAGTAGCTTTATCTGCTCCATGTACTACAAGTTACAGTAAAAAAAAAGAGCAAAGTGTTTTGCAGGCTTTAAAAGTGCACTTAGTGAGTGCTATCAAATGGACAGCAACATACATGAGGGAAATATTTTGGCACAATGTCAGGGATATATTCCAGGCACAGCAGGAAGCAGTGAGGATGTATTTTTTATTTTTAGTTCTGCACTGTGGTTTGCTGGCTGGCACTGTCATTTCTCAGAGACAAGATTGATACCAGATGTTTATAGCATGTAGGTATTGCTTAGCAATTGTTAGGATGGGGTCTTACAGTACTGAAGCATTTAACTAGTTTGCCTTTTTGCTAATATTGGGGTGGAATCATGTTACTCCATGCACTAAAAATTACACATACTCAGTGAAATATTAACCACACAGACAAAGCAAACCATGCAGTGTGTATCTGTCCCTTATCTTAGTAGTGCCACCTTCTAGTTTAAAAGTAGAGTTCGTCTGAGTTTTGGTGGTTTCATGTGAAATATACGTTAAGCAAAATGGTATGGACATAAAGGGTCTTTAGTGGCACTAGACTGTAATCTCAAGCCAGTCTACATGACATAGAAAAATAAATTAAGTTGCCTTGAGTCTATCTTCTTGTGCAAAGGATTAAAAATATCAAATTATTTTTGTGTAGCATTGCTGGGTGTTTTGAATTCAGGTAATATCTTTACTAAGATGTGAACAGACCTCAGAGTCACACAAAATGATGCTTCTAACCAGTGAGCAGTGAGTTACAAGAGAGAGAATGACTCTCTGAAGCTTTATTGTCTTACTTTTCTATTTGTTAGGTTTACGCTTAATTTTGTTCTGTTGCATCATGCAAGAGTATTTTTTTAATAATGTTCTACTTCAAGATGATGCCATTAAGAGCCATGTGAATAATGCCATAGCCTTTTCTAATAGGCATTGATTTACAATGTCCAAAAACAAAAAGAAAAATCTGCAGTATTCCTCGAAGTCTCAGAAGACCAAGTATGCAACCTATACTGGGTCAAAAACAAACCAAGCAGAAAATTTATAGTGTGGAGAGTGTGAAGTTCACTCCCTGAAATATGTTATGCAAGTAGTTCATTAATAAAAATTGAACTGTAAATTATAAACTACAAAATAAAAAAGAGAAAATAGTAGGTAGTCCACAAATTAGTTAAAAATGGAATATCCTTTATTGAAACACACACAAACAAGTGATCCTAGTTGAGTTTAATAAATAGCATCAAAAACATTTTGTTACAACCTCTGGCTGAAAAGAACATTTCACACATAAAAGACTCTGATGACTTTTTTAAGGAAAATAAAAATGTTACAATTGATGCTGATAGCATTTTATTAACAATAGATGTTGGGGCACTATAAACTCTACTTCCGCATAATTATTGTATTAAAACAGTGATTGATTTGTACAGGAAAAACAATTGCACACCAGCATAACATGAAATAACAGGTACACTTTTAGATATGGTGCTTAGCTACATTTTTTTTTACATTTAATGGAAATTACTATAAACAAAAGACTGGCAGGACCATGGGGGCAGTTATGACCCCTAGCCCAACCAATATAACCATAGGAAAGTGGGAGGAGGGTTATGTTTTTAACAGAGAATACATGCAGCATATCATAGTATATATGTGCTTTACTGATGACATATTTATTGTGTGGAAAGGGGACAGTGCTAAATTAGAAGATTTTATCAACTATCTGAATCAAACCAGCAGCCAGGATCACCATGAAAATGCAGCGCTTCCTTAAGAACCTAAATGATCTTGAAAATGATTTTTGGTGAGGTGATATGAAAGCAATATGTTAAGAAGCATTCTGGAACCTATAATTGAACTAAAAAGTACAAATGCACCAACACTTAACTCCTTACAGGAGGGTGGTAAAGAAATCTATAGACAGTTGTATCTTGACTTTTACTGTTGACTGTCACAGCATCATTATTATTAGACAGAACTGGGCCATAATTACTGAAAGCTTGTATTTAATGGACAACCCTTGGAGAAGTTACTTCCTTATTGTGTAGAAAAGCCAGAAACATCAGGAGTTGGTTTGAAGGTACATCAAGACCACAGGATGCATGCACCAATAAGTGTGGAGCCAACTGTGTCTTTTGTCAGCACATACAGGAGGGAGACATGTTTTTCATCCCTTATTTAAAGAAACTCATTAAAACCACCACAGGAGCTGACTGTAACTCAATGCAGGTGGTTTACTGGGCAAGCTGCAATGACTATGAAGCATTTTATGTGGGGAAAATGCTCAACAGACTTAAAAGAAGAATTTCTGGCCACCTATCTGAATTTAGGGCTAAATGCAAGAATAATGTACTGGCTTGGCACCTGCAGCTTAACACAAGACACACTGGCTTTAAATTTCAAATTACTGATCATGTGGCCTGTTTGATCTGGAAGGAGACATCCCTAATCTTTTAGAAAAATGTGAACTACTGTGGCAACTGATACTGAACTCTTTTAGAAAACTCGTGTTTAATTATTATTGCTCCCTAAAAAGTATACTAGAACTCAAAAAATTGCCCCATTGTTTAACAGACTATTAAAAGTCGTATATGGGACTGATTAATGTTGATAATACATGCTAATATTGTTAAAAAATATTAAACATTGCAAATATTTTATAATGAAAATAACTGACATTGGTACTGTTTCCTGATACTCTTGGAGTGCAATTTTATTCATTAAAACCAAGTACTGTCTTAGTTAGAGGATGCACTTGAACAGATCCCCAGCGTTTTAATGCTTTATTTTTTAACATTTTTCACCTTAGCAATTATAGCTATGGTTTTCAGCCTACTTAGGTGTTCACTTGTAGATTTATACATGTGTTCATTCATATTATGATATGTTTTTTACACGCAAATCTGAAGTAGTATTTATTTGGTATGAAAGCAATCTTTGTTAAAAGTGCTTTAGTTCATATGTATTGATATTTATTCTGATAGATGTCTATTGGTAGATCTTTTTGTTAGTTAATTAGTCATTTTGTTAGTGAGCTCGTTTCTTATTTAATAAAGTTTGGATTAGTAGGTTAGCCCATATAAAGTGTTAATAAGCCATTCTTATATATTTAAAGTTGTCTCTAGCTTTTTAGTTTCAGTTCTAAGGTGGCACAGTCTCAGTTTACACTATGGAGTTAAGGGGAAGGGGGACTTGGTTAAAATGAGTTTAATGCTTTCATCGTTGTTAACAGAACCACTCCCTTGCTCCAAACAACCTGATTATATATATAAATAATGAATGTTTTTGATGCTTTAAATTATACTGAACTAGGGTCACTTGTTTGCATGTTTCAATAAAGGATATTCCATCTGTGGACTACCTATTTTCTTTTCGTAGCAGTTATTTTGCAGTTCAATGTTTATTAGTGAACTAGTGCATAACATAATTGAAGGACTGAACTTCACATCCTCCTCACTCTAAACTTTCTACTTGGTTTCATTTACAATGTCCACTTTCCAAAATACATTAAAAATCTTTCTTATAGACCCCATAAATTATATCTCCATCTCCTCTGCCGCATCCCCTTTACTTCTTTCATGTAACATGCCCATCCTATTGTTAATAAGTTCTACTTTACCTTTAGCCCTGTTCTTCAAAACATTTTCCCAGCTAAAATGACATTTTAGCATTTCTTTCAAAATGTCTGCTGTAAGGGCATCTTTTAACTGTCGGGGCAAAATATAAGGGTTTCAAAGGGATAACCTTAACATTTTCTGATTGGATCAATGGATCAATTAAATCTGAATATAAATTAACCAACAGTACCTAAACCATTTTGTCCACTGTCTGTAGACTTCATCCATTTCATTAATGAAGAATATGGCACTTGGAATGCTAGAATTGTATGATGACTGAAACAACTTCCAAGGAGGACACTAAACAGAGGATTGTCATTGGGCTATTCCCTCTAACCGCCCATCAAAAACACACCTGACAACTGTCACGACTTTGTGAGTACAATGTATGACATGATCTCCAACATTATTAATAACAAGTAAAACGATTAAGTTATCATGCAGTGAAACAAATGGGCAGCATGCTAGAACACACACTCTTTTTCTCAGCCACTTGCCAAATTCAATAACACCCTTACAAAATCCTAGTAGAGTGTTAGACTGCTCATCACAACCATGTTAACAGTATCACAGTGTTCATTAATCAACTTTAACTGCAACGGGCAGTGTAGTACCATTCATCCGAACCAATAAGAGTATGAACTGCAAACAGAGAGTGGGGGGGGGGTCCTACTCGACCTTTATACCTCAAGAGAGAGTGGATGTAAAATGTCTTACTTTCTCCTATCCAGCTAAGGCACCCACAAGTAGCTTTGGAGTAAAAACATATATTTTTTTACCCATATAGCATCAACTGCTAGTAGCAGCTATACTCACTTTAGCTCTCTGCCATTCCCACATTTAACTGCTAAGTCATATGCCAGTTAATTCATTCCAACCAAGTGGAAGTCAGAAGCATTTTCACTTACGATAGATCACTAGGCCATGTGGTTATCAACTGGACTTAAATTCATCACAAAAGAAGCTACACTGGACATTTATTTATTCTTTTTTATCCTTTTGTTGACTGGGTTAGTCACACTAGGATAGTAGCCTCTTTTCAGGGGGACCTGAAGTAGGTCCTAGGATGTTTTACATCGACCTGATATACCAACTCCAGCAGATGAGGCCTCATTTTAAAGCCTCCTCTAAAGGATGGCACAATCAGGAGTGCAGCATCCTCCTTATACTGCTCTACAATGTCAGTTATTGATCTTCCTTGTGTGTGTGTAGAACCCACAGCCTTCTGCACCAAAGGCAAGTGCGCCACCTGTTGTACCACTGACACTGTTGCTGTACTTTAATGCCAAAAAATGCATTAATGCATGTCTGAATTTTACTCAGCAGATCTCATTCACTAAGAGTTATTAAATCTTGACTGTACAAGCATATCATCAGCCCTGAAACCACACTATTTGGCTATATTATATTTTAAATGGACAAGGATCATGAAATATCTGTTATCTGTGTCCCATCCCCCCACTTCCACCACCTTGCTGTATTCAAATATATATATTTTTCTGTAATATCCTGCCCCCAGACCTCCCAGACCTCCCAGAAGTACTGCATGTTTTATCTGGAACACAGTCAAACAATTTGCCTTTTACTTGTCTCTATATTCCTGGGAGCTCTTCCTAACATACTGCAGGCTCAGTTTTCAATGGTTCATTACTATAATAATGAATTTCTCACTTTGGTTGAATTGAGCATCATTTAAAGAGGCTTCTCTGGCTCTTTCTCTAATACATTTCTTACAGCTGTGAAAGATTCGTCTTAATATAGGGGATAAAAAAAAGGATCTGCACCACAAGAAATCCTCCAATCTCCACCACTGACCTTATTTCTTAAAATGATTTTTATAATATTTATAACTAGTTATACTCAATTTAGATAATTGTATTGCAAGCCTATATATGCACCAACTACAGCTCTTCTGAAAGCGGGTTCTTTTTCTTACAATTTGAATTCTAATTCCATACAATGTCCTGCCATCTTGCTGTCACAGTCCCACCACATCTTCCAGTCTAGGTGCTGTTTTACATAGCCTGCCCCCTCCTTTGTGAAACTATCTGACAAATGCATCTGCGAGCTGGTTCCTACTCTCTTGAACAAGTCATTCTTGAACTGGGAATTTATTTCTTGCACTAGTGCCTTTGTCTACTCATCCCTTTATCTCATTTACATTTCTCTACACTATCTGATACATCTCTTTTATTACAATAATTTCTTGAATAATTTGCATCTTCTTTAAACACATTTTTGTATTACAAGTTCTTTTAAGATATACTTTATAAATGTTTTGTCAGCAGCACAGTTAAAAAGTGTGTAACTTGACTCCTAATTTTCTACATTATACTGTCATTTATGAAGCATTT
The DNA here is from genome assembly GCF_019279795.1 of Protopterus annectens. Taxonomy (NCBI): domain Eukaryota; kingdom Metazoa; phylum Chordata; order Ceratodontiformes; family Protopteridae; genus Protopterus; species Protopterus annectens. Next base: position 747,321,886 of record NC_056727.1, read on the forward strand.
CCACATTTCAACCTCCTTTTATATCTGTATTTTAGTTATTATTTTATATTACTGTTTTTTTAACTTATCGTTTATTTTTATATCTGGCTTTCTTTCACATTCTTCTGAAGCTGTATTCTCCCCGGAACTCAAGTCAATATGAGCTTTGTCCAGCTGAAATTCCCCAGTCATTAAACAAAAATAAATAAAATAAACTGTCTTAATGCAATGTATCACAAACAAGCACAGACAACACAGATTTACTCTCTTGCAATAGCTAATAGTTTGGATTGAGTTTCTGACTTGACAGTTTCAGTTTTCCCTTTTATTCCAAGACACTGTCATTAAGAATTTAACCTGCATTCTCTGGAAATGTTCCATTGATTACATGATCCAGTTTACTCAATACAAATGTCCGCTTTTAAAATGAAGCTTTGGGGTCTTCCTACGCAGTTATTCTGTTTTCATTAGGCAAGGAAAAGAAAGAATGGAATGAATATACTTAAACACGAGGCATGTTTTTAAATCGAAATTACACACATTTCAAAACAAGGAACACAAAACGAACTCAGGCTATTATTACTATAAGAATATGACATAATGAATGAAGAGAATCCTGGGAACACATTTAATATCTCTAACATGGTCAACAAGCGAATAATAGATCGAGCTATTATGATGAATGGCTTCTCGGCTACTTATTGATTTCTTTTAATAGAGATTTTCGCTGCCTATTCTTGTGTATCTGCAGCCTTGCAAATGTGTACATGGATTCATGTAAGGCATTTCTAGTAACCGCAGATTAAATAAACTAAATTTACATTAACTATGCTCCTATTCATAAAACATGTGTTACATCATCATTAATGTGACTTTTGTCATATTTCAGTAAACCTTGTTTTACATTGCATTCTCCATCAACACCACTCAGGTTAACAGGTGGTTAACTCATTAGTCCCTATGTGGTATGGAATGTTATAACTCTAGCATCCTACACACTTCTTGTATCCCAGTGAATTTTTGGAAACTAAATTTAATAGCATAAGATAAACAAATGCAAATATTTTGTAAACAATAAAAGATACTAAAACTGTACAAATGCCATTGTTATCAAGAAGTATTCTTTACACTGATAATAATCAGTTTATTCATAGTCTTTCCATAGTTTAATACATTACAGTGCACTCTAACCTCAAATTATATTTTGTAAACATTCACAAACATGTTCTTATCTTGAAAACTGTACGATTTAGACATATATTGTTAGAACATTTTTATTAATCAGCAGCTTTCACATCATAGCAATAAATTCTTCTATAAGTGCATTGTTTATTGAGATGTTTACAGAAATATGAAAACATAATTATATACTTAAACTCTCAAGATGTGCAACTTACAGTGCAAATATCAGAGGCAGTTTTCTTCAACAACATGTAAGGTTTCACTTAATGTCATGCAACAGTTTGTAACTCACTTTAAAAATTACTAGCAAATAACTAGCAATATATCCAGTGTAGTGTGATATAAACCAGCATTGACAGTGAATTTTCTGTCTCCCACATTGATGTTTCACATCATACACCTCAATAACATGTAGGTCTATTAGGTATGAAAATATGAATTTAAATTTGAAAATATGAATAATGGACAATATTTATTTCTCCATCGTAGAACATTCTAGACTAGCAATCTTAGTGTCATTTTATTAATAACTACTTGCCTTTTCTAATATTGTCCACTATTAGTTGGAAAGTTAATTGCTTTGGGGGTGGGAGGGATGTAGATTTCCAAAGTGATTAGTTTGTGGTCTGGGGTCTCTATTAAAATAGCAAAACCTCATTTACGCGAATACCTAAATGCCGACACAAATAGCAAACCGCGAAAAACACCAAACGTCCTGAAGCACGAAATTCAAAATATCGAATTGTCATAGTTGGTCCTTATCCGGTAGAGCTCCCTAATGTAAGTGTGCAATAGTTACGAACCTTAGGGTTAGGGTGCAGGTTAAGGTAAGTGGATACATAGTAATACATGCAACCTTTACTTTAGGGTTAGAAGTAGGGTTATGTTAAGTGTATGTATAGTAATATAGTTGTGTAGCTGAATGAATATGTAAATTATACTTTTCCCGTAGCTGGGTGTTATTTGTTTATATTTAGAAACATTTGTGTGTAGTGAAGGTTTGATTAGGATATGGGATATATGGGTGAAGTGTAGATATGGGGAAGTGTGGATTATTTATTTTGTTTGGGTAGGTAGTATGTAGTGGGTGGTGGGGTTGGCCAACTATGGCAATTCGATATTTTGAATTTTGCACTTTAAGATGTTTGGTGTTTTCGTGGTTCACTATTTATGTGTCAGCGTTTAGGTATTGGTGTAAGCGAGGTTTCGGTATTTTAATATAGACCCTGTGGTCTGATCTAACCAGGGAGGAGTTGACTATTGGTGTAGAGCAAGGGTCATCCATGTTAGTAATGACCAGGTCAAGGATGTTGCTACCTCTAGTGGGAGTAAGAACAAGCTGGTCCAGGGTATTGGAATTAATGATTTCCAGGAAATGTTGGGCAAATGAATTGGTACATGAGTAGTGTTCCTAGTTAATGGAGGGGTAGTTCAAGTTGCCCAGTATGACAGTGTTAGGTTGGACCCTAATATTCTCCAGGGTGCTTAGGAATGTGGAGTTTAAGTCTTAGGACATGGTTGGGGACCTATAGCAGGCTACAATGTGAATCGCTGTCCTACCCAATGTTAGATGCACCTGAATTATCTCAGATGCGTTATTGTTGTGCTATCAGTATGGAAGTGTACACATCCTTTATGAATATGGAAACACCACCAACTTTGGAGCTTTGGCCCAAATTCTGGGGCCAAAGGTTGTGGAATGAGTTATAGCCTGATACTGCAGGGCTGCTTTCTGCTGCCTTGAACCAGGTCTCTGTTATGGCACAAATGTCTATGTTCTCCATTTTAAGGAGTTCTTTGAGCAAGTGCGTTTTGCGATTTAGACTTCTAGTGGTGGGCAGCATAACCCTCAGATTGCATTTATTTGTAGCTGTTCTGGTGGCAATTTGGTCTTTGGAACACTGCCTAAAAAAGGCACGATAGGGGTGGCAGGAGCCTTGGCCAGTATTCGGAAGCCCAGGGGTGACAGATGCAGGCCATCTCTGGCAAAGCATTGAGGTCTGTCAATCATGTCATCCCAGGCAGAAAGATACTGGATCCCCTTAGAATGGCACCAGAAACTTAGCCAATTGTTGAAATCAATCATTTTCTGCTTGTACTGTGGCATCATTCTGGGTGATTGTAGAATGCTGCTCAGGGCGAGGGTCATACCTGCCTGGGCTACATAATTCGAGAACTCCTCCATGTCTCTTTTCATGCAGTCCATGGAGGTACATCTCAGGTCATTCACACCTACATGTACAATGACAGAGTCATATTTGTACCTGTTGTTGTGGGACCTGAGTGAATGCATTATGTGGTAGATCCTGGCATCGGACAGGCAGCTGATTGTTACTTTGTCCTTATCAACCTGGTGAGTGGGACATCAGTGTCTCACTACCGAGTCACCTATGACTAGTGTGTTGGGCATGCTGTTTTGCCTTAGGGGATTTGGTTGAGTGGCATGCTGTTTAGGAGAGTTATGTGTCTCATGATTAGTGTTGTGTTGTGGTGGTCGAGTGCGTTTCTGCCTTGGAGGTCTCTACTGTTTGGATAGATTTTTATTGAGAGCCTCCGCGAAGGTGGGTGTGCGGTTTGTGTTTTTATGTGAAGGCAGTGTTTTCTGGAGAGCTGTGTGTTCCATGTGGTGTGTTGCAAGTGTTGAACTTCTCCTCTTGACCAGCTACTGTGCTCTTGGCTGGAGAGTGCGTAGATTCCAGTTTGGATATATAAGTGCATCTCTCGCAAGTCTGTGTGTTGGGAGGTAAGAGGAGAGGGTTGTCAGTGTAAATGAGGCAGTTGCTACATTGCTTCAGGATGCCCAAGTTCACCAGGTTAATAGGAGAAAGTACAGGGAACTGACCTTTAGACATGCCTGGAGGGGTGGGCATTAATAATAAGTACTAGAGCTTTTTCCTTGTAGAACATTTAGTGCTGGTAGCACTTTTGTGTGCTAGAATAATTGCTACAAGAAGTCTGGTAAAGTGCTAGACTAATACGCTAGTAAAAGTGCAGGAGAGGAGAGAACTAGAAGGTCTAAGGGAAAAATTGAAGTGCAGACTTTGGCATTCTGGGGATTCAGAGCATATAGAAGAAAAAAAAAAGAAAGGAAGTAGGTCACAACAAATAAAAGCAAGCAAACAAAACTGATAAAGTCTGTAAAGCACAGAGAATACATATTAAAAAGGATACTGCTTTGTTATGTAACACATACATTTCAGGGAATTATAAAATTTTTCTATCAGAAAAGCTTCAGTCTACAGAAAAGGCATAATTTTTTCCAAAACAGAAAGTAAAAAAAAAAAAGGCAAGGGGCAGGTGAAAAGGAAGAAATCAAAACTGAACGTGGAAGAATTGAAGAACTTTACTATAAGAAAAAAAAGAGAAATACAGATGTTGACAACATGGCTGAAGTTGTGCATGTACAAAGCCAGTTGAAAGAGAATTGTATGCTTGCAAATGTTAAAAGCAATGAAAACAGTTGGATTAATAATTCTAATGGTGAAGATGATCATCATTCTTTTGTAACAAATCAAAGAGCAGATATTACTGAACTAGAAGTTGAAGATTCTTCAGCTCTGGTCATAAAATTTGGTCTTGTAATTGGAGATTAAATTATTAGTGGAAATGATACTTAAATTTACATAGATTATAAGTAACGTTGAAAAGGGCTCTATTTGCCAGGAGGAAAATTAGAGGATCTGAGATGGGCCTTAGAACACCTTAATGAAATGAAGTACAGATCTGTTTTTATTCATGTCTGTACAAATGATCTCATCCACAAGGACTCTCTGACTGTCAATAGGGAATTTTCAGTACGCTTACATAGTATAGCTAGTACAGGTGTTTGTACACATTTTTCACAAATCACATATAGAAAGGAGAGCCAGGTCACCATGGAAGAAAACATTTGGGAGATAAATAACTACATGAAAAACAATGTCCCATTTAAAAAAAATGGAAATGTGTTGAGCATCAGGCCTAATTTGGGGCACGTATGTTCAAACAGGATGGCATGCATTTGTCAAGATTGGGGAAGAGAGCTTTTGCAGCAGATATATTGCAGTATTTCACAAACACAAGGCAGGATTTTTGCAAGTTTGAAAATTTAACAGTTCACAGATAGCAATATTTGATGCATCTCTGATGGATGTTAATACTAGAAGCATTAATAATAAACATATTTATTGCAAAATTTGCTATGTTCCCACAAGACTGATGTTATTGTTTGTGAAACACAGTTAAAGAACAATGACTGGAAATCAGTTTTGTCAGGGTAGAAATGTTTATACTGTAACAGACATTCTAACAAAAAATCGGTTAGAGGTGTTAATGATAATGATTAAGCAAGCAATAATGCACGACAGGGTGTGCATTAATGTGTAATTAATGCCTGCCCAGGGGTGTTGTGAGGCTCGACTCCACAGGCAGAGGGCCTCTACACCCCTGGAAGGGCATTAATTACACATTAACACACACCCTTGAGGGCATTATTGCGCTTAGACAATGGGCTCTCTGTAAAATTGTTGTGTTTTACTTGCTTATTATATTATTTTTTTAATATATATATATATATATATATATATATATATATATATATATATTCTTAATGTAAAATACTTCCTCCAAATACTGCTTCAAACTTGCTGTAGTATATGTTAATGGTGTTGGAGGAAGCATTTTACATCAGATATTTATATATAAAAAAAAAAATAATATAGTCTTTAAAAAAATACGTAAGTGAAAGAATAATTTTACATACGGCCCATTTTCTCACCCATTTATACATACAAAGTCACTTTGCTTTCACACACACACACACATACACACACACACACACACACACACACACACACACACACACACACACACACACACAGACTCCTCTGCTTTCATTCATACACACATTCACTCACACAAGATTTGCCTCACCCTCTTTCTCAGTCTCTCAGTCTCCAACTGCTTTCATACACACATTCAGTCTCTTCTCTCACAATCTCTCTCACAGGCAGTTTCCTCTGCTTACATACATGCACTCACTCGTATCACACAGTATCACACATCAGTCTCGCTTTCTCTCTCACTCTCTCCATTGTTCTCTCTCTCACATACACACAGTCACTCTGCTATCATGCACCCATTCACACACACATGCAGGTAGAAACACACACACACACACACACACACACACACACACACACACACACACACACACACACACACACAAAATCGCTGTCTTTCTCACTTACATGCATGCATACACTCTCGCACACATGCTACATTTTTTTTTTCTATTTTACACTCGCTAAACAGCAATAGCGCTGCTTAGCAAGTGTAAAATAATAGCGCACTCATTCTCACTGACATGCACGCATACACTCACACACAGACATACACATACCCACACATGCAGACACACACTTTTTCTCTTCTTTTTAATATTTTACACTAGCTAAACAGCAAAACCACTGCTTAGAGAGCGTAAAATAATGGTGGCCATTCTGTTTCTTCAGTCAGGGCTCCATGGCGGATTGATCAGCAGCCATGAAGCAGCAGACTCGTGCTTCTCAGCGGGCATTACTTGTACATTCATACCCTGCTGCAGAACTCTTGTTCTCCAGTCAGGGTATTAATGTACACTTTGCCCATTGCCTAAAGATAGTTATGATACATGTAATTATTACATGTTCAGTGATAACACCAATACTATAGACTGTGTAACTGTGACAAAGACAAGCCTGGAACATATAACAATTGTTGGAGTTTATATACTACCAATGTTAAGTGCTCATGACTTAGAGGAACTCATATTTCTTGCATGAAACACAGAAGGGAAGAATAATAGTGACTAGGGACTTAAATTTACCAGAAATGGACTGGAATAATATTGATTCAACAACATTTGTAAGGAAACTACTCACAGTATAAGTTCCGGAACAGCAATTGCTTCAGATTATAAAAAAAGAGTACCAGGGAATGGAACATACTAGATATTGTTTATCTTCCTAAAGAAATTCTTCATGTCAAGTTTTATTACCATTGATGTGCAGTGATTGTGGGATTATAAAGGTTAACTTCTTGCTAGATAATTCCGCCAAACTAAAATCTAAGCCAATGCACAGAAGATTATATGTTACAGATAGGGTATGTCTGTAAAATAACTTGACTAAATCGACCATTTTTGCAGAGGAAAATAATATGCTGATAAATACATCAAAAACTAAGCATATGAGATTTGTCAGACAGAAACTGAAAGGTGACTATTTAGTACAGCACACAGTGACTGAAATTGTAGATTCATTTAAGGACCTGGGTATATGGGTATATCTAGCTTTGAGTTTTTTCTAGTCATATCAGCCAATTGGTTAATGATAGTTATAGAAATATAGGCTGTATAAAAAGATTTATAAAGTTTAGGAAATCGAAAATGAAAAAAAAAAAATGTATAAAGTCTAGGAAATCCAAAATGATGATGTCATTGTTTATTTACTTTACACCTAAACTTGAGTATGGAACAATAATGTGGGAACCTTATAGGAAAACAAGCACGAGTAAACTGCAAAAAGTACTATGGAAATATACCAAGGGCATCCATGGATGTGAAAATTTAAGTTATTATGAAAGACTAAAATATCTGAATTTGTACAGTGTCTCATACAGGTATTTAAGAAGAGACATTATTCAGGTATATGAAGCATTTAGAGAAATCTTCCTCTGGGAATGTTTGGTGTTATCAAAAGGTAATTGAGAACCATCAGACAACCTATGTAGAAGATTCTGTAGGGATGAGAAGTGTACTAATTGGTTCTCTGACACAGTAGCTGATGCATGGTACAGAATACCAAATTACATTAAAGCAAATACTAGTTTAGATATTTTTAAGAAGGGCAAGAATGCCCATTAAGGGAATAACTGTTTTGGTATATTGACAGGCTAGAAGGGCATTAATGCCTGGCTTGAAATATTTGTATATATGTATGTATAAACTGCTAAGAAAAATCAATGGTGGCAGCTGAAAAGTTTGGGGCAATGGTGGAGTTCAACACTGAGGAGATGCATTCAACTGCAAGGAACTTTCTCCACTTCATACTTCATATGTAGGGAAGCCATATTAAAAATTGCACAACAATGATCACTCATCCTAGATTGTTATAGCTATATTACTCACTCACATATTTAATAACTACTGGACGTGTATATATTAGAAACTGTATAATTACAAAGATCATCAAACACTGTTTTAAGCAAATTTATTTAAAAAAGATCACTCCTCTTCTTTATGTTGGAAAAATAGATATCAACCACAGACATGTCGGTCATTAAATGATTAAGGTGCTGGAAACTGGCCATTATAGTCAATTCTCCCTCTGATGCCCATTCATTACAGTAGAAATTAAACCTTATAAAGATGTGGTATGCAAAAAATGGCTAAAATTATATGCAAACAATATAGTACTTTTCACATTAAACAACAATCTGCAACAGCAGTAGCATTACTTTAACTGCTTACTGTGTGATGGTAGTCAATTGACAAACAATACTCCCAAGTCACTTCTGCAATAAATAGGTTTAATCATGACCTGAATAAAACTTATCTTATGTGCTTGGAATGCTAGAACTTAATATCTTTAATAAATATGGATGCTCAGATGATACACCTCAGTGGATTCCAGAGTGAGAGGATTTGTATGTATGTATGTCTCAAGGAACTTAAATGGTCAGTGTTGTGTTTTCTACATGATGATTTCAACTCACACAATTACATATAACATGAAAACTTCTGGTGCACTGACTTTCCACATTTTAAGGTGGGCAAACTTTACAAATCTCACATTAGGTTCATTCATCCAGCAAGATTTTTTTTTAATTTAAACAAATAGCAATAAAAAGGTTATGATAAGAATAAAGATTGCTATAAACAAAACACATGAATACTATTACTTATACTTACTAACAATGTCATTGCTTTGAACTTTTACAAATACTGCAATAATTTTTCCAGTTCAGCATTTATTCAAGTATGGTACAATACATTACACTAAGATATACATTTTACCTCTAACATTCTTAAAATAATTTCCTTTTCTTCAGATCTACTCTGAGTTCTCAAGATAAATACATTAGAATGCTTCTAATCTGCAATATAAATTTCACAAAATGCAATGTCACATACTTACCTGGTAGTATGTCCTTACAACTTGCAGTCTTTCCTGTCTTTTGAATTTAAATGTTCTCTAAGTTTCATTTATAAACCAGTTTTGAAGAAAACAGGTGTGGCATAAATACACAACGTCCACTCTGTATTACTGTTAAATATTTGTTATACTGCAAATATTTAGTACATAAGTGATTTTTTTTTTATTTTTTTGCCCTTGACTTTCAAAGTGCTAAGCAACATATCAAACAATCATAGTTAAAAACAGTCTGTGCATTTGCAAAATCTCTCTGATTTTGCATCATATATATATATATATATATATATATATATATATATATATATATATATATTTACTATGGATTACAGTCATTTAGTAATCACTTATATTAGAATTTAGTACCTCTTATTTTTCAGAAAATGAATGCAGAATACAAAATCTTTTTTCTTTTAAAATTATAAGTGAAGTTTTACAATACTTGAAATTGCTGCTGTCAGTCTGCAATTTCTTTTTTGCTGTTGTGTCTGATTCGTAAGCAAAGACACTGAGACCTATGCAACCAATATTTTTGCCCTTTTAACTGAACATCCTGGATGACTAGAAGTACCGCTGTTTAACTTTTTTTCATTAATTAATTTTCTTTGGATATTTTGCCATTCTGCTATTATTTCAAAATTGGATATTGCACAGTATGTACTGTGCCTCATCTCTATATTTTTAACACCATCTCTTTTTTTTTGTCTTCTGCATAAACAATGGTCAGAATGTACTTTGCTGAATGACTGTTGAATGAAATTTTGATGCACTAAATTAGACTCTTACTCTTCAATGCCACAATTTTATAAATGTACATTTATTAACTGAGAAGAATAATCTGAAAAGCACTGGTACTTGGTTTGTTTGCCAAACTGATTATTTATCAACATCTGAAAACAGGATCTTGTAACCCCATTATACAGGGGAGGTACATTTACCACCTCAGAAGCATATTGGCCAATGAGTTGGAGAAATTCACCATGGATCTTATTCAGAGAAACATAGGTAACTCATTTTCCATGCCCTAATCCAGTACAGTTTTGCCAAAAATATTGTATGATTAATTTTAGTTTTTTAGTGCGACTGGTCACATGGATGATGGTTTATTTGCCTGTGCAGCTTACCTACTGTACAACCAAAGTGATCTGTGCTATAGCCTGGGATGGAATCATAGTTAAATATCCAGTATCTGAAGTTTACCCTGGGATTGAAGCATAGTTAAATTCAGGTATCTGAAGGTTACCCTCAGATGGGATCATAGTTAAATTCAGTTATCTGAAGGTTACCCTGGGATGGAATCATACTTAAATTCAGGTATCTGAAGGTTACCCTGGGATGGAATCATAGTTAAATTCAGGTATCTGAAGGTTACCCTCAGAAGGGATCATAGTTAAATTCAGGTATCTGAAGGTTACCCTGGGATGGAATCATAGTTAAATTCAGGTATCTGAAGTTTACCCTGGGATGGAACATAATTAAATTCAGGTATCTGAAGGTTACCCTGGGATGGAATCATAGTTAAATTCAGGTATCTGAAGTTTACCCTGGGATGGAATCATAGTTAAATTCAGGTATCTGAAGTTTACCCTGGGATGGAATCATAGTTAAATTCAAGCTTCTGAAGGTTGACCTGGGATGGAATCATACATAAATTCAGGTATCTGAAGGTTAATCAGGCTAGAATAACTTTGTTCCATAATATGACACAGAACCTACCTAAAAGGATAAGACAACTGTTATCTTTAACTTTATCTGGCTCTGTCTTGATGCCATCCTTTTCTGTCACCTTTTTCTCAGACTTCAAAACTAACTCACACAGGAAATACATAAATGGGCAAAAACACAAGAACTTTCCCCTTAACCCCACTAACACCACCTACTTCCAAACAGCAATTCAAATTACACATAGCCAATCAAGTAGCAATTATCAATATTCAATGTCATTTGTCAAAAAACAAACAAAAAAAAAAAAACACACACAGTTTTACCCTACTGCAACAACTAAAAGTTTATAAATAGTAACATACCTTGGAATCCTTATAGCTGTGGACCTTTCATTTGATACTTGTACAACTGTTACCGCCTGCAAAGCATCAAAGGTTGCCCTCATGCCCCTCCATGGAGTTGGCTATAGTGCACAGAAGCTAACCCTCACCATTTGCACTGCTCTTATCAGACCAGTGATATAATTCTGCACCCTCTATGCCCTACTCATATGTCATCTTGTGCAACTGAAGAATATACCAAGGTTTCTCACAAAGAGGACAAGGGCCTTCGAGTCTTGTTTATTTCTATTGACTACAGCAGCACATTCTTCTCTGCATCATGCCACCTCCTTACAAGAGACTAGTACCTAACAAACACAGCATTGAGGTTACTCTTACTACACAAAAGATGTTGCTTAGAATAGCATCTGGTAAATGAAACACAAAAGGATACTCAGGCTCAATAAAAAACATATAATTTTGTTTCCATAAAAATCTATGCTCCAAACTTTCTAGGATATTGTGTCGCAGGTAGCGACCTATTTTATTCATATCAGAATTAATAATCTTCCTATCCATGTATCTCTGATTTATTTTATTAATTGTGCCTGATCCTACATGCTTGAATTAATGCAAGATAGTTTATTTTGTTACTGTTTTGAAATGAAGCTTGATTATTCATGACCAACGTATGCTTGTTAGAAATGATGCCACATGGTTTTCTGTCTTATGTTGTTGTTGTGACATGGGTAGGGAAAAGTCTTGAATCATCACGGTTTTCCTGGTTGTACAGATGCATTATATTTGCTGTACAGTTGCTCAATTTGTTATTCGTAATTGTTCATTTATTGTTATTTGTGATTAACTGCATTTGCCTGATGTCCCAGATGGTGGCTGAAATAGTCTTTGCGACAGTTCACTCACCTGGTTCAAAAACCTGAAATAAAATCAATAAAATAGAATAAATACGCCACACTGTTATATTCTTTTAAAGAATCTACTTTCCTTAATTTCTTCAGCATTAATTTTACTTCTATCTATCCGTCAGTACAGTTCTCATCCCTTTCTTTATTTGTTTACTTTATTACCGATTCAGATTTCTCTCTCCCAATAGAAAAGTTTTTTTTTTTATGGTTTTCTGTGGTACCCTATTAGTTCAGGACTTGATAGTGAGTGTCCCAAAGCAGAGAAAAGTTAAGTGTGATGCAGATAAACTGGACAAGTGTGAAACTCATTGAGACACATTAAACGTTTTTTTTATTTTTTTTTTTTTGCTAGTGACATGTCTTTTCCCATTGCTGGGAAGCTGTACCTCCAACCCCTACACACACACACATTACTTATGTGTACTAATTCCAGGAACACTGTACCTTGGAAAATAGGAAAAGCGGAGAGATGCAACAGTTTTGGACAGTACATTTATTCCCCCATTTACATTTCATTCCCCAAAGTTTTGGGCATTGACCTTTGGGATCATGAAAAAATTAGCAAGAACCCCTCTCAATCAATTACCATTTTATCTCCTTTTTATATGTTTGAGGTATTACTAATTCAGCTTTCTGTCGCCCCACTATCTCAGTGCTTGTCACTCCTTGTTAACTTGGTTATAATTTTTGATTTTGTTTATTTAAGTATTCTCAACGTATTCCTACCATTGTTTGTTTTTAGGTCTCATTGTTCCCACTGTCTGTCCATCATCAGTTTCTCTAAACTAATCAGCCCATTTACTTTCCATCACCAGGATAAGGGCTGACTAGGAGAAGCCACCATTCAGACAGCATCAGGGATTTTTTTCTTTCATGCCCCATCTCCTGCATGCACACTCAACAAAATATCAGGGAGAGGATTGCAATGAGCTGATAGCAGAGGCTGTCCCCTTACCTCACAAGAGATGGTCCCGCCAAGCAGATTTTGCTGCTTTTCTTGAAGCACGAGTGGTGGCCTCACCAGTGTCCACTTGGAAGATCTCACAGCCCAATGTGTCCTTAAATTTACAATGCCCTCCCAACCCCTGGAAAAGGCGAGTAGTTCACATCCCACTCACTCTTCTCCCTCCTCATCTTACTCTAATCAAACCATGATCACTCTACTCGCACTTTGACTCTGTGCTTCTATGCACTTTGACTCTGTGCTTCTATACCATACAGCCAAGGTATTCCTTTCATTATTCATATTTTATGCCAGCATACCTTTTAATTGTAAGTATAACATTAACATTTAACGTGGATTTGAAAGGAAGTCAAAACTTCTAACCACATCATCTTTTTTAAATTTTGCTTTCAACTTCATAACTATTCAGTGACAAATGTAGCAATACATCTGGTTCATCGACTCAGTCTATTCCATTCAAAACATTTTGTTTCATTTATAGCACTGTATGCCAGTTTTGTCATTTCCATTGTCACCACAGGCTTCTATAAACTTGACATACATGCACATGAAAATACATGTATATTTAAGGCAGTTAAATTTGAATTTATGAATTTTACACCTTTCTTTAATAATTCATTTACTTCTTCATTTAATGATACAACTAATAAATTAAGCATGTTCAGGTTGAGTGACCACTATCCTAGGCTGTTGGGTCTGACTGTAAATTACTGGTCTTAATGAAGAAAGATAAATAACTCCTTAATGGATAGGCTGATTTGGAAGTCTTCACTACCTCCACAGCATTCTTTTTTACTTCACCTTCCCTTTTCAAAAGAGAGTTAATTGGCTTCTTTGTTCTTGGTGAAGCTGTTAATAACATTCCCAGCTGACAGTCTACAAGTCTGATAACTTTCAGATTTTCTCATTTATGCATAACATACACACCTTCTGTATTACAATTTTGGCTATTTATAGCAAAACAATCCAACCCTTTTTGCAATCTCTTGTTTCACGACCAACTTTACAGCTTAATTATTTAATATTCTTACTTGTCTGCATGCTCAATGAGTTCAGTAAAGTTTTTCTTAAATAACTCCATATGAACTGTGGAACTTATTTGTATTGAGTCTGTCATGTTGAGTGGAATTAAGAAAGATCATCTGTGTTCATCTAAATAATCTATCAAATGTAGGTCAGTTTACACAACTGTGAAAAATGTGATTCAGAGACAGCTATGGCTGCAGAGATAGAGAGACATCATTATCTGTTTATTAGCAGATCTCTGAACTGCACCTCAAACACCAGAGGCAACCCTCTAGACTCACACACACACATCCACTCAGCTTCAATATTATCCATATAGACAAGCACACACAGATATACACATTAACAGTGAAGATGGAGAGACAGAGGGGTTGTAATCGTCTGCATCATGAAATCTGCCCTAAGAATGAATGGGTGACCACTGTTTGATGCTGTTAACTTTTTTTCTCCAACCACAGAATTTTATACAGCTGGTTGGCAATGCAAATCATGAGCCACTGGAATTTCTGGGGATGGAGCAAATGGCAAATTAGCATTAGCCATTACTTCAGATCAGGGCCGGCCTTTGGTCAACTGGTGTCCTATGCAAAAGAGTTCCACAGCCCGCCCCCCCCCACACGCACACACACACTCACACTCACACTACCTGGTGCTCCCATCCTGGTCTGTTTATCTGTTTACACCATCCAGATTACTAGAAAAGCACTCCCTGCTATAGTGGTGCTCTAGGAGGCCTCCCGGTTGGCCTATGCCTAAGGCCGGCTATGCCTCACACTGTCTCATTACCATCCAAACCAGCCAGAGGGAACCACCCTCCATGTTTTTTGTTTGTTTGTCTTGAGACATTTACTAGAGATAATCCTCTCCTTGGTGAAAGAGTGTCTATAAATTGCAATAGTGGAGGTACCATAATAGTTAGGATCTTCACATCATAGACACAAGGTACAAGGTTTGATTCTGACCTTGAATTATTAGCTAGGATTAAACAGTAAGTCAGTCATGGTAATGCTTACTGCTTGCTGTAAGCCTTCCTATCTTTTGTTTTTTAAATACAATTTTCAAACAGCCTTTTCTACAATTCAAGAACACTTTTCTAGTGTTTAAGTAAATCATATTTTAGTTCTTTGCACTGTTTAATGTAGTAACAACTTTTTCTCCAGGAGTAGTTTACCATTAAAAGTTGTTATTCTTTTACCAATTTATCCAACTCATTTTGTTTTTCTGATATCCCTAACTCAGATAGCAGTAATATATCCAGTGGAACAGCTGCATTTATATAAGTTTTTCATTTGATGACACATCAAATTCTGTTACATGTAATGTCATCTCATAATTTCTTAACAAAGCACTGTAACTTTGGCCAAACCTATCACCATGACCAGCTCTAGCTTTTTATTTAGCTAGTATGAACAAAAAAAAAAAAAACAGATTTTACTAACGTTATTAAATGGTAAAGTCATTCAATCAATAATAAAACTTGAGTGTGAGAGAGATATCTCAGCAAAGCTTTCAGTTACAGAAAGGAAAACTACTGTACCAGCATTCAGCCTTATTGGAAGATGTAGGATATATAGATATTTGTTTTTGTTTTATCTCTCCAGTGGAGCTGTTCATTACTGAACCCCAGTGCCTTTCCTCAGTTAAAGGGTCTACTTACCCATCCTAGCTTCCAGCAGAGTAATTCTGATTAAGGGATGAGACCAGATAGAGCAAGACATCCTAGGTCAATGTTGTACTTCTGTCATGGGAATATTTCTCCTGCTCTGCTAGTGGATGCAACATCCTGTGTGTGGCCATGCCAAACTACTATTCATGTCTGCAAGAAGATGACTTTGGCAAGCTGCCTCACCCACCCTTGACTAGCATTATATGGCTGTTTCCTTGGCAACTTCCATGTAAATTCGATAATTTTGTGTACCGTGCGCACATACCCCCCCCCCCCAAGATAGGCACACACATCTGCTCCTCCTGTCACCACGAGTACGTAAGCTGCTAACCAAAGCCAGGTCACCTGGTATACAGTCAGGGCTTTATCTCTGTATTTCATGGTGCTGATTTGTAGGAAAAACATTTGAGAGGATGCTGCCTTGGGGTTTCCACCTTTTCAAATGCACAAATTGTGAAATTTTTTGTAGAAACTTGATATTTTGCAGGACAAAACATACCCGCTGCCAGTGCAAAGGACAGAGTTTCATGGTTTTGCAAAAATAAAGGCTTATTCTTGAAGCATTTGATTTGTTTATGCTACTTCACACAATATTTAAGTATTTCAAACATATTTCAAACAGAAAATAACTGTTTTAAGCAACTATTAAAGAAAACTTAACGATATTTTTTTTGTCCTAAAATCTCAGGACATTTGTCATTTTTTGTCCTCCCCGCACAGGACATAATTGCCAAAAGAAGAACTGTCTCTCACAAGGAGGGACAGTTGATAACCCTATGCTGCCTAGAGAACTGTAATCTTACTGAGATACTTAAATGCTTGAGAAATGGTTGGGAAGAAATGCTTCCCAGATCCAAACTTGAACAGGGAATTGCAATTAGACTTCTGAGCAAGTTATGTATTACCTGATTGAATGTGATATCTGAAATTTGGGAAATCGCAGAAGTATATATAGTCCAGCAGTATCTTGAGACATAGGACAGTGACTGACTTTGTGGTCATCTCCTGAGACCATGTTTTCTAGACATTCAGATGGACTAAGGAGAAGAGCTATCACTTATTTTCTTATTGGCGGTGAACTGGATATTTTAGAAGGTTGGAGTTCATTGCTGTTGCTAAAGTCACTGAGGGCCACAGAGTTCTTCATGTAGGTAAGGTTCTAGGTGTTTCTGAAACTTGGCTGGAGTTGTTGAAAGCAATGAACCAGATCTGACTAGTACAACTATCATTCCTCTTCAGTAATGCATGCAAAGAAGGGGCTATAGCACTGGAGTGATAAACTGGAGCTAACTTCCTTCAGAAATAGGGACAAATGAAATGGTCCATCTACAGGGAGGATCACACTCATCATCTCAATACACAGCCATCCCAGAGTGCTAGACAAGAGGAAGGAAACTAGCCAACAATAAACCTCAAATTCTGGAAGAACAATCCCTGTTTGGCACAGGTTGTCAAACAGTGGAACAACTCTATAGCAATGTACATTTCAGGTTGAGTTCAAGTGAATTTGCCAAACCAGTCTAGTCTGCAATTGTTTTCTGTTTATGGAAATGGTTTACGGCCACATGCCACAAAATGTGCTGTGATATGTTATGTGAAAATTTGGGAAGCTCAGATCCCCTGCTGCTCACTGTCTCTTCCTTGCCTCCATGGGAGTTGTGTCTTTCTGCATTAACTCCATGAGAGCTGTGTTCACATCCTTTGCACTGACAACTTTGTTCTAGGTAAGTGATGGTCTACACTATGTATCTCACCATTTAAATTCACAATTATTAGGGATAGGATACCAAGATGCGGATGAGGGTGAAAGGGCATCTTTGTTGGGTGCCAGAGCCGTCATCCTTGCTATTTGAAAATTATGTTGTGAAAACATTTTGATTTTATAAGACCAAAATATTCAATGAACACTCAACTGATCTTTTGCGGACTTTGAGTTGCTGAGACAATAATCAGGTCTCATATCTGAGGCTGTGGTACGCTTTTAGAGATGAGTGGCTTGCAGTCTTTAATGATGAGTGATATTAATGGAGTAGTTTAAGTTCTTTTCCAGATTTGTCAGTTATGACAAGAGAAAGGATGAGAATGACAGGATGAATATAGTAGCAGCTGTAGTCATGGAGATTGTAGTCATGTGAGCACTAAGATGATATGCATGTAACTGTGAAGTTGGAGCTAAATCCACAAACAAGGCCATATCTGTAACAAGCAGTCAATGTCTTGACAATCATGTGCAGTCTTGAGACATTGGTAATGACCATAGTAATGATGGGAATGAGGCTTGCCCGAAGGGTATTCACATTACTCTGTATACCATAGTGAAAAGCAGGATGTTCTGGAAGATTCTTAGAGCTGACATAATGTCTTACAGTGTGAAACAATATCTGAAGTCCTTCAGGCATTTTATACAGATGCTCTGAAAAAGCGGTCACCGATGATATTCTGGGTATAAATAACTGGGGAGAAACAGACTGTAGATGTGCTGCAGGGATTATATATTTCATCTGGCCAGTGAACAGTTAGTTATCCCTCAGGATGAGTGGGAAGTGTAATTTTGGTCTACCCTGCTTTGTCTGCTACTGTCAGGAAACTTACCAGGAGAAGTGAAAGGAAATTGAGTGAGTGCACAGCCAGCTGATAACGGTTAAGTGTTGGTTTCAAAGAAACGCATCTTCAAGCATATTTTTTGTGAAACAGTATGTATGTCATTGGCATACAAAAAATATTAGTATTCCTGAGTATATTGCAAGTAACTGGAAACACTGCTTTTTAACATATCCAGTTAAATTTTTAAACTTTGTGAATATTCCAAATGGATCACACAAAGTTTCTTTATTTTCTTTTTACGGCTGATGAACTGACAAAACTGATTTCAAACTGGCAGGTTTGCATTTAATTACATTGTCTCATATTTTATGTAACTTGCAAGCTAAATTTTCAGTGTCTGCGTTACATAAAAGACATTAATTTAGAATGTTTGATAAGGTAGGTCGCACAAAGTGCAGAGTTAATTTCATTGGGTTGTGTGGATTTTCATTAGGCCTGAGGATTACGATCTTTTGCTGACTGAATAGCAGCACATGAATTTTTGTGATAATGGGATTTCAGAGACATTACTTTCCTTGCTAGGGAAAAATGTGAATGAATAGTCCCTGAAAAAGTAACTCACTCTTTTTGCTGTTATTAATTTATTAACCTGGAAAGTGAACTGCTCCTCACAAACCCTGTCAAATAGAACCATGGGATAACATATATGCAGTATACAGGCACATTTTGGAATAGCCCAAGCAACCATGCTTTTGAGAAGAAAGCCATGCAGACACAGGGAGATCATACAAACGCCACAGAGATATTGACAAAGACCATAGCTGAAGCCCTACAGCCTGGACTGGTGAGTCAGACATCTTAACCATTGAGTTGCCATGAAGAACACTTTTACACTTGGATTTTGGTTGAATGTTTACATAATTCATCAAAGTGTGTAATATACATCACCACTACACAATTAATCTCAAATAAAATAACTGGATCTAATTAATAAAAATCTGAATTTTCTTGCAAAGACAGAGGAGCACAATTGTGGACGTCTTCTGCCCATTCGTTTAGACTGTTTGATATTGAGTACTATCATTGTATACAAATTTGAGGTATTTATGTTTGTAGCATGCACTCCGATATCTAAATTTCTTTGACCTCTTGCTTAAAAGAAATAAAGCAAAATGAATGATACATTCCACCTGTAATAATGTTCCAGTTGTCAAAACATTTCCGTGATAACTGGATGGTTAGGTTTAAGCTTATCATAGATTGACATTTTGATTAAGTGACACTAAAAACAGATGAGATCACAGAAAAATAATTTATAGTTTATACAACTGGTTTCTCAGCAGTGAGGTAGCCATCCTATTTGAGGATTTCGGACATCTGCATCAGATGCTGAAATCTGAAAGTGATAAGTAGCAATGGGATATAACATATTTGTGACTGTTTCTTGATGTTATACAGTTATTACCTTTGTGCAGTTTTTGCCTTTCTGATAAATTTATAGTTTGTAACAGAATGTGCATTTGTGACTGTGATCATTCCAAACTGTGATGATAAATGCTGCTAGACAACTTCCTTTGTCTTCTTATATAGTATTGTAAGAAAATGATGGAATTCTAGTGATACATATGGCTGCTGGCATCCTATAGATGCTAAGGGGGTTTATATCATAGGTTTGAAAGCTGATAACTCCGAAGCACAAAACTCCGAACTTCAAACCTAGAAGTTCAAAAACGTCAAACCATAGAACAGAGATGGTCATAGAGTGCGGGAAGGGAAAATTTCCCTTTATTGCACTGTAGTGCAATCTTGGAGTTGGTATATTTAAGTAGTGGGGGTGTGAGAGGTGCAGGGGGGCTTGCCCCCCTGCACAGAGCATTTTGTTTTTTGTTTTGGGTAATTGGGGTTTTTTTTGGTGGATTCGATGTTGTCAGCTTTTGAGGTTTGCAGTTCGCGATTTTGAGCTTCGGAGTTATCAGCTTTCGAGTATGTGACACAGACCCATGCTAAGATATGAAGGGCACTCATGTCTGATTGGGTAACAGAACATGTTTGGAGAATGGGGCAGAATTCATGAAATAAGCAAGTTTTGAAAACCAGTCAGCAATGGAGTGTTTATAGGTTCATAGGTTGATACTAGGCTATCTGCCCTAGGGCATTTATAAGCCTAGCCAGAGTGTGTTTGGCTTTCGCCACCCTTTTAGATTAGTTGACTGTGCCTCTGTATAGTAGGTCACAGAAGGTAGCCCTTTTTAAGGTTAGTTTACTGTAACTCTGTCAAGCAGGGACACAGAAGAGATCCCAAAACTTACGATCTCCCATCCACTCGTCAAGATTTCTATAGGTTCATAGTAAAAATGGCTTTGGTGAGGCTTGAACTGTGAATGACTACATGCAAGGCATATGCTCTAATCACTACACTATTGCACTTATTAGCTATATACTAGGATGGGCGGAAGAGGCATAACAAGGACAATTTTGATATGGCTACACGGTGATATAAGCCTAGCAGTTAGGGGGAAATTCAAGGTCTGAACAGATGATCTAGACAGTGGCTGCTGACAAAGATTCCTGGCTAGAAGAAGCTATCAGTTAAGTCTGATATAATTTTATAGCTGGGTTACCTACAGGTAAATTTGACATCACAGCACCAGTAGATGTAGTCTACATGGGCTTCACCCAGGGCTTTAAGTCAGTGCCACACACAATGTTGACAAGAAAGATAGGGAGGCTGAGGATGGGACTGACCATAAGTTACTGGACTACTTCACAGATGAACACTGGGATAGAGAGGACTGTGGTGAGAGAGACAATATCAGTACTTAATGAGGAGAGGGACAGTGATGGGAATTAGGAAAGTGACTAGATTAATACTGCAGGGACTGCCCTTAGCTGAGTACACTTTAGTGCATTTGCCTCAAATATATCTTGAGAAAATGAGAATTCAATCTACCTATTTGCTGATAACACAAAGGTAGATGCAGCAATGGATGAAAGGGGAAGAATACAAAGAAGGATTTCAAAAAGCTGAACAAAGCGATCAAAAAAATGGCAGCTGAGGTTTGACTCAAGGAAATGCAAAGTAGCGCACTTGATATGAAGCAACTCTGGGGTGACATGTCAGCTGTGGAAAATGGGCTTATGGTAATAGAGCAAAAAAAGCATCTACTGGTATTGATTACAAATTGATTTGACCACTAGGTACAGAGTGAGAGGGCAGTAGCAGTGCACAACAGAATGTTGTTGTCTGTCCTCGGTGGATACACCCTAGAAGCAAACAGGTAATGTTTCCATTCTACAAGGGCCTCGGTCAGACCACTCCTTCTGTTTTTTTGTACTGCACTGTACATAGTATAAGGAAAAGGGCATCAGGCTGCCAGAAGCAATTCAAAGAAAAGCTACCAGAAAGATCCATGAGATGGAAGGGACAGACTATTACTAAAAGCTAGAGAAGGTATTACACAACATAAGTGACAGAGCAAAATAATTCTGCTGCAGATGAACATTTTATCATGGTATAAAGGGGTAATTCTGAACAGGAAGGATAGGTGGAAGTGGGCAAAGATAGAAAATTGTAGAAATTGACTATTCTCTGGATCGGCCAAAGTAACCTTTTCAAAGAGAGGGAAGCAGACCCAGGAAAAACACTATTAGAGGGCAAGTTAGAGACATAATCCACTTAGCTATTCCAGATTGCATGAAATAAGTAGAAAAGATTGTAAGGGGAAATAAGTAGAAAAGATGGTAAGGGGAAAAAAGTAGATGGAGGTAAGGTGCTATATTAAATGCACTTCATGGGCAAATGAGACAAAGTTCTTGTCTTCTGTTGCCAAGCAAATGAAATAACTAATAAGATAGCATCTGAAATTAGGAATGGGAAAGGTTTGAAACTTTGGGTAAAATGCACTATGTTTCTAAGGATGAAACAGCTGATCCATAATGGAATAATTTCTGTGTGGTCTGGAAAAGTATGAAAATCCCAGAACAATGTCAAAGAACCATCATAGGCTTAGTCAGCAACACAATAATTTCCTAGGTATAGGTATCTGTATAAGTTGCCTTGAGACGAGCAGATAGAGTTCAATCCCACCATTATATAAGCAGCTCCTTATACACAGAGTGCCACCTCTCTGCTGCCAAAACACTGCTTAAAGGGTACACAGATGTGTGGATGTGATGGAACGGTTTGATTTATACTGTTAACTACGGGCAAACAATCCTCTCTTTATCTTACTGCGTGGATATTCCTTAAAATAGAATATGTATGCATTGAACTAAGACTGCCAGTTTCCTTCCACTGAAATGTGAAGTAGGCTTAATAAAAACAGCCTGGCATCCATCATGCTGTCAATTAGCAGTAAAGAGGAATGTTTTACAAGTCTAATTTTTTTCATCTGATTTTGTGCTATTCTTTAATTAAATGCAGACTGGTTTGATTCCAACTAAGATTCTTCAGCTACAACTTAGAAAAGCTGTACAAAATAAAAAAGTAGAACAAACAATTCATATGAAACTTTGAATGATATAAATATGTGAAAGTATAAAAAGAGCAAAGAAACTGCAAGGACTAACATCTATCTGCTCAACTTCCGCTTTGTATTTAATTACTAGAAGATACTTCTATGGGATACCATGCTGCAAAGTAAGCAATTATGTAATCTGGTAAAGATATCTAGGCAGCTGTGGAGTTTGCACTTAAAATGAATGGGCAGGTTAGAGAACAGGATGTAAGTATGGGGAAATCTGGGGCAGAAAAAGTGTAGGTTAATTAGTTTCAAGAACAACTGAAACAGGTATGTGGTTGAAATAAACAAGCATCTTGTATTTAGGAATGTGGTATAATAATGTTCATTGCATGGAACTCAGTGAGTAAAAATGGAATTGCTTACTTAGTACTATTTTTGTCCATCCCTCGGTAAATAGGCTTTGTTAAAAGGAAAGGGCAAGTGATATAAGAGAATGCTTTTCTAGAGCCACAATGGCAATAGGAAAGCAACCATTACCATAAATAAGATTGACAGTCAAAGGGTGTGCAGTGTGCTGATGATGGTGGGTACATCATAAATCCTTGCTGTTCATTAAGAGATACCTGGGCATGGTATGATAATCCAGAAGCTGGGAGGAACCAGTTGTCTGAAGAAGTTTGTATAGTGATGGGGGAGACACATACAGTTATAGTTTATAGTAGTTATTAATAATGTCTGAAATTTTGACCCCTTTAATAAAGGAGATAATCTGAGTCAATTTCCCTCTGTTGGAAATGTTTCAAATGACAGCTCTAGATGCAGTGTGCATTATATTAAAATATATACAGGAAATGTCAAGTTTAGTGAGCTTAAAATGATCTATGTTTGTTAGACAACCAAAACCACGTCTTGGAACTGAAGTACTCCACAAACCACTAGGCACAAAGTGTATAAATGTACTCCCTGCCTTATTCTTTATACATCTATGTTTCTCAGCTTTGAAATGGGTTTGTATTTTCTGATGTAGAAGTAGCTACCTGATATGTCAAGAGGTATATGGGAAAAGAAGCTGGAATATGTCCAAATCTAGGTGAGTGTTCAGTCTGAATTAAGGGAAAATAAAAATTCATAGATTTGATTCCAAGATGGTGATTGTTTGAGCAGCACCCTCCCAACATAGCTCCTACACTAATCAGCTGAATTACTGCAATAAGCCAGCAATTCCAAGAAAAAGAACTCTCATCAGAAAAGAAATACCTGCACTGAGCCTGATTCCACTTGAATTACCTTAAAATCTGGTAAATCTACAAGTTAAACTTAGATTTACTATGAAGCAGTCACCAAAATGAGCACACACATGGAAAATAGAGGCCAGAATGTTTCAGCACCCCAGCAACAGACAGCAACCACGAGAGGAATAATCAGGCAAAGCCGAGGCGAGGAAATGCCTAAAGATATTGAAGGTATGGACATCCAAACATCAAAAACTAAACTATCAGCTATTTCATCTACAGAAAAAGATATTATCCCTAAAAGACAGAAAACGTCCAAAACCCAACAAGAAATACTGAAGGAATCCACTAAGCAGAAGGCTGATGTCACCATAGAGATGGACGAGCTGAAAAGTGCAATTTACCTCTGCAATTTGCTATACAAGGATTTTCTGATAAACTGAATTCCTTTGGAACCACAATCAACCAAATTGTTGAAAGATTAGAATTAGCAGAAGGGAGATACAAAGCAAGTGAAATGGAAATTAAACACTTAAAAGCTGAACTAAAAAACAAGGATAAGACAGTATCTGATATTCAATTAAAAATTCTGGACCTGGAAGCAAGAAGCAGGCAAAATAACCTTATTATCTACCAAAAAAGTATGAGCAAAGTCAACTGCTTCCAACTATCAAACAAATTTTAGGCACTCTACTTCATCCAAGAGACCCTCCGCTGAAATGCACTATTGAAAGAGCACATCGAGCACTCCAAAAACAACAAAGTACCACAACACCAAGGTCCATTTATGTAAAACTTCTCAACTATCAAGACATTCAAGCCATCCTTTCAGCTTACCAAAAGTTAAAAAATTTCACATGGAACACTTATACAATCTCCATCTCCCAGGATCTCCCCCAAGAAATCAAGGAAAAAGCGTCACAAACTGTCTCCTTACTGTGCGGATATAATTACATGCAAAATCAAGATTCAAATGAGGTTTCTGAATACTTTGTCGTCCTATCATAAAGAAATTACATTTATAATGGCTTCTCCTAAGGAAGCTAACCCTATTTTTCTAAAATGCTTTGGATCAGCTCCGGATGCATAGTTGAGATGTTTGCAACAATCATTTTATTACCAGAGACTGTGTATGGTTATTCCAGCCCCATTTAACTGATCTCAATCTAGATTCTCAAAAAAAAAAAAAAAAAACAGAAAATATAGCTCACATTTAATTCTGCTACTCACCTGCAAGTCCTAGGAATGTGATTTAACTTGCTCTAACAAAAGATCATAAATCCATTTGGGGACATTGTGATTTAAGAGACATAAATGACTGTGAAAGGCCATGTTCCATGTGCTTTGAAGTTTCCTTTATCTCCTACTACGTGCTAAAATGACTCGGACAGCACAATAAGATATCACAGATGTGTATGTCTTGTTGGTTCTCATGAATGCTATTCTAAGTCATCTCTTGTCTTTAATACAGCATTAAAACAGTATATAAAATGAGAGAAGGGTATGAAAGTTAAATGTATAAAACAATAACTGCTTATTTTTAGGCATATATTGTTCTGTCTATTTAATTAGACATTTTCTGCTTGGATCACTATTTTGATACTTGTGTTAGAAGCTGCTTAATTAGTTCCCCTTGCTTATGTTTATATCATGAACGGGTTTTATACCTAAGCACTAGTTTACTTTCCATAGCTGGTAGAATCCTCAGTAAGAGCTAGCTGGATAAGATAAGAAGAGTTACAGATGGCATCTTTTAGAATTGGATCAAAGATGTACATATTTTGTAAATATTGTTATTTTTTTTTACACTGCTTAACTTCATAATTATTTTAGAGTCATGTTTTCCTATTTACTATCTCTCTTTGTCTCTCTCAAATATAGGGGTTAAGTGGGTAGGCACTTGGGTATATTTGAGAGAGTCTTGTGCTGTATTCTTAGCTGTCACACACATTCCTGGTCTACGGGTCAATGTTGAGCCACTTATTAATCCACTCCCCTTTGGTCACTCTATAAACCCAAATAATTTAACCTTAAGTCCCTTTAAGTATAGATAAAGTCTGGAACATAATCTCCTGGAATGTCAGAGGGCTCGAGGATAAAAATAAAAGAAATCTACTAATGCACTTATTGATTAAATCAGAAGCAGATATCTGTTATATTCAAGAATCACATATGCTAGACGAAGGCTGGGTAAAGGAAAAGAACAGGAAATGGATAAAGGACATTATTTCATCAGGAACCAGCTGCAACTCTAAGGGGGTAGCGATTATTATTAAAAACTCATTTAAATCATCTATTATTGACAAAGGTGCAGACCAGGAGAGTAGATGGTGTTACTTCACATGCCTAACCCCACTTCTTGATAAACCAATTTTATTCCTAAACCTTTATGGACCATGCTCAGGACACCAGGGATTCATCTATAAAGAATATAATATGTTACTTAATTTCCCTAACCATTCTATATCCTAGGGGGGGACTGGAATACAGTAACTGACCCTAAAATGGACCGTTCTAATAAATCCAAAGCATATAACACACAAGCCTCCCTAGCTCTAATGGAATTAATCTCTGACTTTGATTTGGTTGACCCCGTATTATTTGATAGTCATGCCAGGAACAACAACATTTATACATAGTTCTCTAAATGTCATAATTCATGGTCTTACATAGATTTCTTTCTAATGTCTAGTACACTAATTGGCAAATAAAATTTTCAACTGAGCCCAGATTCTTTTCAGATCATTCAAAGATTGCTTTAAGGATAAACTTTACACCTAACCCATCCCTAATGAATAGAGGTTTTAACTGGTCTTTTAACAGCAATGTCTTGCAGGACATGACAGTAATTGAGGAGATTACCAATACTCTAAATGAATTCAACTCTGACCCTCGTGACCTAGATATCCCATATGATGTTCGATGGGCGGCATGTAAAACTGTTCTTAGGGGTGTATTTATCCAAAAATTTACCTATCTTAAAAAAAAAAGGAAAGAGAAGGAGAACCGCCTAGTGTCCGAGATTAACAATCTAGATGATAAGATTCAAGTGAATTACACCTTAGCTATGGAAAATGAAATGATAGATAAACAAAGAGAGTTGTTTGAACTACAGCAATCCAATTACTCCTTTCAAGAATTAAGATTTGTAACTAAATATTCCAAATGGATTAAAACACCCTCTAAAGCACTAGCTAGATTGATCGAAAATAAGCTTAACTCTCCCGGAATTGCCATTATTCACCATCAAGATACATTTTATAAATCAGATACTCAAATTATTCATTTATTCCACCAAGTGTATTCTGATATTTATGCTAGCAGCAATCTTTAAACCTCATGTGCAGAGATGGAAAATTATCTTAACACAGTCACTTTTCCAAAATTAAACGAAAACCAGAAAGTTAACCTTTCTACTCCTCTGAATATCCAAGAAGTTATAAAGGCCATTGGCAACCTTAAACTAGAGAAAGCTCCAGGTCCAGATGGCTACTCCCCAGATTTCTAGAAATCATTCGAAGACATCTTAGCTCCCCCATCCTACTCAAGTTATATAATTGCATATCAAGTAATGGCATTGTAGAACTTTATATTAACCATTCAAAGACCATACTAATCCCCAAAAATAGCCTGGATAAATCAGACCTTAGCAACTACAGGCCAATCTCCCTCATGAAGGTTGACATAAAAATTTTATCTGCCATACTTGCTGAAAGACTTAAAAAAGTTATTCATTCCCTAATTTCTGCAGAACAAGCAGGTTTCATGTCCAGCAGGCACACCTGGAACAATACTTTAACTGCAGAAACCATGATTAACCTTACCAAGAAGGATAGAAACCCAAGATATGCAATTATACTAGATGCATTTGATAGGGTCAACTGGAACTTTCTGTTCACAGTGTTATCTTACTTCGACCTTCCCCCCAAATTTGTCAACATCATCAAAATTCTATATAACAGCTCTTACACGCACCTTTATATAAACAAACAACATTCACAACCGATAAAAATCTCAAACGCCACTAGACAAGGGTGTCCTCTGTCCCCTCTTCTTTTCAACTTATATCTAGAACCTTTCTTCCTATCCATATTACAGAAAACATACCACTCAATCCCCAGAACTCTCAATACCAGCACCAGTTTGACTGCATTTGCAGATGACCCAAACCCATATTTTGAGCACCCCATGTCAGACACTAAGAAAATAGTCACTTCTTTGAACACCTTTGCTTATATCTCAGACTACCAAATTAACCAAAACAAATCCTATATTTTCCTGATCAATCCTTTAGCCCATAGACAAAATTCCTTTCTAGACTCATCTTTCCATATAGTATACTCCTTCAAATATCTAGCAGTCTCCTACAATCACTCTTCCATTTTACATTCCAACTTAACAAAAGTATGGACGGCTATCTCACAAGACATGTCTAGATGGCAACAGATGACCCTCCCCATATTAGCTAAAATTCTATCATAAAAATGAATATCCTCCCAAGCTTTTCTGTCATCTCCATGCATCTCTTTCCTCCACTCCCAATGCCTTTTTCACTAGAATACATAAAGCCTTTGCGAAATTCATATGGCACCCCAAATCTGTAAGAGTATCATATCAAAGACTTACCTTCCAAATATTAAGGGAGGTCTTGCTATGCCTGATCTGCAATTATATTACAGAATCATGCACGCCAATAGAATAATCACAATTGCCAATCATCCAAGCTATGTAACATGGTCTCCCCTCTGGGTAAAAATGTGGCATAACCATGCCCTGAATAGCAAATTTAACCCTAAAGCTCTCCCGTTTTTAAGTCCATCAACTCTCAAAAATCTGAAACTACAGCATACCTTAAATGCCATAATCAAAACCTTTCAAGAGTTATTTAAATCCCTGAGTCTAGAAAATGCACTTCTCCTTTTCCAGCCCATCCACCTTAATCCGAATCTCAAACTGAACTGCAGCATGATCAATCTGACTGGATACCCCCTAATAAGAGAATACACACTATGGGATATCCATAAACATAGTCACTCATCAGTTACAGAACTTCAAATTCTCTTAAACTTATCTAAAAAATACATCATAATTTTGAGGCAGATAAGGAAAATTATTGCATCTCTACTTAATGGCCATACTATTACCGATTCTGACTGTAACCTGGCGGCCAAGCTGTTGCAAAGCTTAGCCAGCAAGAAAAGTATGTTGTCCTCATCTTATAAATGTATAATCTCAACTCTATATCAGGAAAAAATTGTATACGCACAATACTGGGATCATCAAGGGACAAACCTGTTAGTAGATCAGAAACTATCAGCTATTAAATCCACACTTTTGTTTTCCCCATTCAAAAAGCTTATCTATACACAATTTATAGTTACCAACAACTTATACTTCACTCCAGTCCACTTAAACAAATTTGACTCAAATGTGTCAACTTCATGTCCCTTCTGCTTCTATCCCCATTCAGACATCATTCATATTTTATGGTTTTGTAGATATTCCCACAGTATTTGGTGCTCTCTCAAGGTGAGACTTGACAAGATGGGATACCATAAATCAACCCTCTCCTGGGAAATGGCATTGCTACATGTTACCAAGCCTTAAAATATCTAAAATAAATTGCACATCTTAATTGCACTTTTCTATTAGTTAAATTCTACATTACCAAACATTGGATAGATCGTTCTAAGATGTCCTGGAGCGATTTTAGGAATTTGGCTGATAAATACATTACTTTGCAAAAACGTTTAATAACTAACGCCCACAAGCAGGCCTACTACCAGAAATTCTGGAACATCATATTTGAGCTCTTGACTGACAGCTAACAAGTATAAATTAAATTACTTCATTATTATTTATTCCCACTCACCTATATGCTTATTTAATTCCTTTCTCTCTCCCTTTACTCCTATCCTGAGTTAAATGTGGCTCAAGATTAAGATTAATATTTTTCTCCCCTTATGCCTGTTCTTCAAATATTGACCAAAGGGTAATATAGTGTGTGCGGTCATTATACTTATCCTCTTTCATCTAGACTTGCATTAAGCAAATTCACAGCGATTTTACTGTTCTTAAGCAGTACAATTGTATATATTGTATATAATGAGTAGTGTTTTTGTTCTCTTCTATATTACTGTACATGGATAATCTGCAATTGTTTGTGATACATGTGTGTGGTAAAATCAATATAATTTCTATTGGAAAAAAAAATTCATAGATTTGATTACTGAAATTTCTGCCTGGATTCACTAGTGAGCATGATTGTTTCTACACTTGCAAAGTTCAAGGAGATTTTGTAGTTTCTTCTTGATTGCAGGCATTCAAATTGCACGTTTTTGGGTTAGACATCATTGTTTGTTTTTTTACAAATGCTTCTTTGAAGTATGTGGCTGTGACAGGCAACTGGGGGCTGATTTTCTCTAAACAGGAATAAACATGACTGTTTTGCTCAGATGTCCTTAGTTCATGAGTGATTCATGCAAACTCACAGCTACCCACAATAAAACTTCATGTCTTAGACTAAGAAGTATGTTTCTTATACAAATAACGAGATGTTAAAAAAAAAATAAATAAATAAAGTATGAGCAAGTTCAGTTTCTGATCAGCATATGACAAAGTTCCATTACAAAGTTAAATTGAAAAGGAGGGTATGATATATCACAGGAGATTCAGAATTACGTGCACCATACTGGTGAGGGGCCTATGAGTTTTCTGCTGGAAAGGGACAATAATGCACAGTGTTTAACAACAGATGAGTCAGGAACACAAGTGTTATGTTTTGCTAACTTATCCTTATAGCTTATACATTTAAAATAAGCACTTGGTGTTAAAACTTTGATTCACTTGCAAGGACATGTTCAAATACGGGCACATGCGCATTTGTAGGCCCCATTTTAGATTTGTAACTATAAAGACAAACATGTTACCGCGTTATAATTTTAATTTTTAAATCACAGTAAAATTATGGGTTTATTTATTTACTTTCCTAACTGGGATAGTCTTATTAGGCGTGTGGCCTTGTGTCCTATTTTTAGGGAAAACCCAAATAGTATAAGTTCAACCATAGAGTTTATACACATGTACATATGTGTTCATCCATCCATTCATCCATCTACAACCCCTTTTTTCTATTTTCGCATATGGGGTTGGGGTCTCACTTCAACTATGACAATCATCTAAAGTCACTGTTCTCGCCATCGGGTGCCTAGATGTGTGTGTGTGTGTGTGTGTGTGTGTGTGTGTGTGTGTGTGTGTGTGTGTGTGTGTGTGTGTGTGTGTGTACGAAACACACACACACACACACACACACACACACACACACACACACACACATACATTGATTTTTAGCAAATTTTAAGTGGCCAAATAAGAATGCAATCAAATGGAACAGAATTGTGATTTGTTGATAATTCTCTGTCAGATTTGTACAGTACTTTTCAGTTTCCTGAATAATATAAGGAGAGTATTAATCAGGATAAAGGGATTGAGTGTATGAGTATACTGAAACAAATGTGAGTTCTTTAAGAATAATCATTCGTAATGTGGGCAAACAGTTGAAAAGATAATTTGTTATAAGAAAAAATTGGTAACTCTGCTAGTCACCAAGGCCACCAACAGTGCTAAGGACTACCAAGTCTCAGGCTATATGATAACTGAGATGCTGCTTAGAAATGAGCAGCTACTACCACAAATTTCCCCTAAAACTTTTCATGTTATGTCCAGTGAATATGGTGACTAGTAATCCTTTAATCTATAAAAATCTGAGTTTTAAAGGATTATATGGTAACAAATGAAGAACTAACTGTAAAACAGCCTTCTAACCATCCAATGAAAAGACAGTGCTGCATGACTTGTTATATATGTTAATATTTTGTTCATCCTCAGTATGATATGTGATATTTCACATTAGGGAATAGCCACCATATTACTGCACAAATTGTTGGCTGGCACTAAATGTCACATTCCATTTTCTTAATATTAATGTGAAGATTAACCAATTAAATTTAATAATGTCAAAAATGGCAGGAAAACCATCTGGTGGTCAGGACATGGCAGTAATGGTGATGCAAAGGTAATAAAATGTACCCAAAACTTTTGTGAAAAAGGACTTAATCCTGATACATTACAATGATGTTAGTATCCATTTTAAACCCAAAAAGCTGTATTACTGATAACTGCACACTACAACAATAAACACGTTTCCTAAGAGCACATATATCTATCGATATATATATATATATATATATATATCTATATATATATATATATATATATATACATATATATCTATATCTAATCTATATATATATATAAATATATATATATATAAATATATATATATATATATATATATATATATATATATATATATATATAAATATATATATATATAAATATATATATATAAATATATAAAATATATATATATATAAATATATATATATATATATATATATATATATATATATATATATATATATATATATTGAGATATATATATACATATATATATATATATATAATTTCGAATTAACAACAAAAAATGCTGTAGATTGTCAGTTGTATAGCATATGGTAGTAGAACAAGCCAAGGGCATTGAATGATTAGCTATATATTGAAAATTTAGAGATAACTGCTTCCAGTAACAGATAGCTTTACTGTTATGAAATCAAAAAGTGATTCTATACTTACTGCAATCAAGTAGAGTCCGAAAGTCCTTTCATGGACACCGGTTCTAATCACAGTACAACACAAGATGCCTGCTGAATTTTACGGTGACATCCTCTGACCCTAATACAAATAGGGCCATACATTGTGTTTAGCTGTTTCTGTTTGTGTATTATAAAAGTACTTCCATACCATTTTCTTACCAGAATTTCCTTGCTGGTTTTAAACCTTAAACCCTTGTTAGTTTTATTCTGGAACTGCTTTGGCAAACTGGATCCTATTCGGCAACAGTCTTCCTTATCTGTAGTGCTTAAGCATTTCTTCCAAGATAGCTAGGGTACCTCGTGTATGCATCTTTTTATAATTCCTACAGAATTACATGGACACCCTTGCTTAGTAGGGATACCTGTGCACTAACTTACTGTACTGTCATCATCCCTCACCCTTTTCTCACCTTGAATAATTCACAGCATATTCGCTACTAATTAATTAAAAGGAGAGACATAACTAAGAAGTATATGCACCCAGCAGGGTGTTTTCATTGTACAGTAGGGGGCCCTCATTCCTGTGTTGCTATATTGCCTTGCACTATGGTGATTCAGCATAGCTACAGCTATCAAATTAAAACACATTTCTGCATGTTTCCAGGTTTTTATGCTAAGCAACATCAAATGGCAAAACACTTGCAGCTGAGTTAGTTTGATCCAATTATATTCTGCATGCACTCATGTTTTTCTGTCTGCCTGTCTGCCTAGCTAGCTATTTCCTTATTGTTATCTACTGAATAGTACTCCGCACATCTTCTATTATATTGGTCATGTTAATTTTCCAAGGAGACAGCTTTATTTTTCATATTATTTGCCTGACATGTTGATATTTGCGAGTTCATACAATGTTTTCAACTAATATTAATTGTATGAGTGTCAGTAATAAGTGATGTCCACTGCTAGATTCCCAGGTTAATGATTAATCAACACTTTATTCATTATTTCCTTTGACCCTTCATTTGTATGTTGTCTGCAGATATGCTGTGGATTGTGATGGAAGCCAGCTGGGACTTCCACTAAATGGCAATATTGTGGTTATTTTATAAGTTGAGACAAATATGGGACACTTATTTGACAATCAGGACTGGGCTCAACCTATACCACCTTGAATAATTAAACACAAATATTAACTGTTGAAACACGGAGATACAGAGCTAGGGAGATACAGAGCTAGGTCTGCACAATGTTAAATTAGCGCTCAGTTAGGAGCACACTTCTGTGGGCAATGTCTCTGTCTTTTCCACCAATACTTGCTGTTTAAACACTGTTATCATTTCAGCTAAGCTAGTGCCTGATACTAAACAAGAAGCATGTTCTAATAGTGTATATGATGCTAACTACTGTTTACGTTGGGTTTCTAAGTGTATGAATCATTGAATTTCTGTCTCTTCTACCTTAACTACCCCACAAAATTCTCTGTATTTTTGTTTCCCTAGCTCTCTCCCCTGTTTCTGCACCCATTATTTGACTCCCAAACCAATGCTTAACATTTATCAGCTAATTATGGGAATCTGACCTTCCTATTCCTAAAAAAAGCTTACCCCTGGAGACTGGAAAGAAAGTATGACTGACCCCTCCACTGTTTAAGTGCAAACAATAAATTGAAGTCCTACCTAAATACATTTACCCTATTTCCTCCCTGGAATAGAGGTATTCTGTTACTAGTGTGAGCACAGTAGTATGAGAACCTGACACCCTATACAGACCCTGCACCCCTAACTACACTTTAAATATCTCACTACCCCTATAACATACTACATAGCTAACTCCCTGCAAATAAACAGATAATTCCATTTTCTTTAAGTAATCCTGACCCATTCTGGCAAAGGGCTGACTTTCAAATTCAGCAGCTACTAGGTAGGGCCCCACTCGGTTCACTCTTCTCCCACCCCCATTCCCACCCACCCCCCATATAATTTCCTTTATACTAAAGCACCTTAACCACACCTCTTCCAACTCCTCTCCTGCCCCTTCCAACTACTTCCTTACTGACACACCTCTTCCCCTACAGTACCTTCCCACACATTACTGCATATCACTCACCTCATCTTCCCACTGTCTACACATAATCTACCTTTACATCATGCCTTTCAAACTACAAGTATTACTCCTGATACCTATACTCTGCTTCTTTTACCTCCTCACTTCCTATCACAGACATCTACCCCCATGCAAGTTCCACCCAACAAATTGTACTCTACATCCAAATACTAAACCCCAGGCTCCTCTGCAAACCGGTCCTTCTATACCAAACTATACCACTCTCCTTCCTAAAATATAATTATCTCCCCCTCTCCCAGTGACCTCTAAGCAGAAAAGAAATGTCTCCCCACTTAAACACTTACTTTACTTCAAACCACTACTTCTATCAAGAGACATCCATCCTAACCCAGGCCCCTGCCAACCTACCTTGAATTATCATCCTCTTGTACAAACATCTACTAACCACACCCCCTTAGTATCTTTCTACTCTATCAATCTCAGGAGTGTAGCAAATAAAGTTCAGGACTTCCATGCCTGGTTAGCTAACTATACCCCTGACATAGTCACCCTAACTTAAACCTGGCTGAAACCATATAATCAAGATAGTGAAATTACCCCACCTGGCTATAACATCCTTAGACTTGACAGACAAAAGAAAAGAGGAGGAGGGGTAGCCATACTCTACCCTGACCACCTCTCAATAACCACTCCAAACCTCCCTCTACCCACATTCTCTACAGTTGAACTCCTACTTGCCAATATTAAACTTAACAACTTTACCACCATAAGTGTTGTAGCAATTTATATCCCCCCTGGAGACAATCTTAGCATACTCAAGAACATCCTATCCCACCTCTCACAGACCATCCACAAAGAAACCATCATTCTAGGGGATGTAAACATAGATTGGCTTACAATTCAAACTCCCCATACTACCTCTTGTATTAACTTACATGGATTTGAGCAGCTAATCACTTCCTCTACCTATATTAGAAAGTCACACCTGCCACAGCCTCTTCTGGACTGATTTTTGGTGTCTCACCCCCAAAATTACCACAACCTTCACACTCTACCAAGTTCCCTTAGTGACCACTGCCCTATCACAGTAACTAGACACACACCCCATTTCACCAGACTTTTCAGGTTTATCACTTCCTGCAAAATTTCATCTTTTAGTCCAGACTCTTTCACTGACCAACTCTCTAAAATTAACTGGTCCCATCTCACTACACTCCCATTAGATGAGGCTGTCCACTCCTTCAATTCCACCTTTCTAAACATCCTTGCTCCCCTATGTACAATTGGAATGAAAGCTAATACTACTCCTTGGCTGACCAAATCTACTAGAGCCCTGATGAAAAAACATGGCAGGATATGGAAATTATGGACTAAAATGAAGACCCCTTCTTTCCTAGAGACCTATTAAGAATTTAGGAATCAAATAAAGAAAATTATCAACAAAGACAAGATCAACTTCTATGCAAGCCCTCCCACTACCCAAAAATCTGACCCTAAAAAATTCTGGAACTCAATTTATCATATACTGTATCCAGGAAACCCTTCCCCTCCTAACCCATGCCCGAATAAAACTTCTGAAGAAACTGCCACTGAATTTAACAACCATTTTATTAACTCAATAACTACCATAATTAATGATCTTCCCACTAGAAAAAATACTAATAACTACGCATTCTCAACTTCTCCTCCTTATCCTTCTAAATCTTTTTCCCTTACATCGGTCTCAACTAGATATATTAAATCTCTGCTCTCTAAACAAAACCCTGTTCCCCCTCAGCTGATAATCTACCTTCTTACTTCTTACAGATTGCTGCTGAACCCCTAACCTATCCAGTACCCATCTGAATCACGTTTCAACAATATGGAAATTGCTCTATACATTACCTATACATAAAGGAGGTAATTCTTCTGATACATCAAACTTCAGAACAATTGCTATACTGTCTCCCCTCTCCAAGATTCTTGAGAAATGCATTCACAAGCAGATAATGCAGTACCTTCTCCAACAGAACCTTCTAACACACACACAACATGGATTTCATCCTAAACACAGTACTACAACTGCACTAATATCCTTCATCAATACTGTATCACTGGCCCATGACAACAAACTAGTTTCATGTCTGTTCCTCGACCTGTCCAAAGCCTTTGACACTCTCTCCCATCCCCTCTTCCTAGACAAACTTTCTCATTTAAGATTATCTCCTCCCACCATATCCAGGTTTTCTAGTTCATAGGTTGGTACTAGACTATTGGCCCTAGGGCCTATACAAGCCTAGCCATAACAATTCCCTGGCTATTTATTCCTACACTATTTACTTCACTGGACCCCTGTCTAGCAGGGCGACTGACGTGATCCCCAGAGGAATGTCCTTTCTCCCATCCAATCGTCAAGGTTTCTTTTGAAGAGGGCCAAAGAGGCACTCTGCTTGACATGTACGGGCAGTCTATTCCAGAGTCTGGGGAGTCTCTGGGTCAGGAACCTATACCTCCAGCATCTTTTGTTTATTGTGATGACAAGGTTTAGATCCCTGGAGTGTGTGGCTTTGAGGGATTGGGATTTATTTCAGTGTAGCATGTCCAACAGCTCTGGGTTTGACATGGCCTTGTATGTTAAGCAGAGATCGCCTCTGAGTAGATGATATGTGACAGAGTATAGCTGGAGTTTTTTAAGGCAGTCAGTGTAGGGCATCTGCTTTAGGCCTGTGATTTTTTTAGTGAGGTATTTCTTCGGCCTTTCCAGTTGTTGCAGATGTCTTGAGAGGTACATACCAAATGGGGTGTTATATTCTATAATGGGTCTAATGAGGGATGAGTACAGTGGGACAGTGACCATTTTTCTGGATGAAAAACCCTTAGTGATGAGGTGTGCCACATAGAAGGATTTCCTGACTGTTGTGGTGATGTGATTCTCAAAGTTGAGACCACTGTCCACCTGTGTTCATAAGTCTCATCATACTTTCGGTGTTCAGTGTACTGCCATCTATGTGGTAATTCATGGGTACATGTTTGTTTTCCCAAAGGGGATAACTATACATTTCTTGGCATTGAGCTTGAGCCCATGGCTCTGGTACCAAGCATCTGTTTCTATAAAGCAATTTTGTAGAGTATCCACATCATTTGGGGATTCAATAATGGCTCCCAGTTTGAAGTCATCTGTGAACTTTATTAGCCAGAGTCCCTTAGTGTTGGCCTGTACTTCAGAGAAGTAGATGCCAAACAAGAGCAGTCCCAGAACTGAACCCTGAGGTACTCCACTTGTCACTTATCTGGAGCTGGGTTTGGAGTCGGCTGCTTTTACAGTGTGGGTTCTGTCAGTAAGCCAGTTGGCAACCCATTGAGTGACGTAGGGATTAATGCCCAGCTTAGTAAGTCTATCTATGATTCCAGAGTGGGGGATGGTGTCAAAGGCCTTGGCAAGGTCCAGATAGGCTGTGTGGACTGCCTTACCCTCATCCACTGCTCTGGAGACTGATTCAAAGAAGTCAATCAGGTTCAGGAGACAAGATCAGCCCTTCATAAACCCAAACTGGGTGGGGTCCAGTGTTTGAAGGTTGCCAATATCTTTGTTTATAATTCCATGTAATACATTCTATGGTCTTGCAGATCAAGCTCGTTAGACTGATGGGTGGTAGTTCCCGGGATCCAAGGTGGATCCCCCCTTATGGAGTGGGATAACTGTAGCTGTGCGCCACTCAGTGGGCACGAAGCCTGAGGTGAGGCTATGATTAAACATGACACTTAGGTGAGGTGCCAGTTTATTTTGTAGTTCATGTAGTACACAGCCCGGGATGTCATCTGGTTACATGGATGTTGTATTCGTAGCTTTGGAGAGTGCATTTTTTACCTGTGTGGCCATTACCGCAATTTGGCAATCAACCGGTATTGAGATGGGCCATTTAGGGGGTGAGGGGGGATGAAGATGGCACTGGAGTGATCTGCCAGGATATTGGCAATATCCCTGGGATAAGTATATTTAATGCCATTCTGTTATAGCTCAGAGCAGATCTGAGTATTGCCTTTTAGATTCTTGACATAGTTATAGAATGCCTTGTGGTTGTTTTTGGAATCTTTGGGGAGACAGTATAGCAAATGGTCTGAAGTCTGATATATCTCTCTAACTGCCAGTAAGCTGTTAAATGGCACTCTGCTCTACCCCCTCCCCAAGCGTCCCAATGGGTGTCCCCCAAGGATCCATACTTGGGCCACTGCTCTTCAATATTTTCACCAACCTACTTTACACTTCCTGTCTCAACTCTACACTTGTACAATATGCAGATGATTCAACGGTCATCACCATTGCTGACAATCCATCTGACCTCCACTCTACTACCCAAGCACAATTCAACACCACAGAGACATGGTTTCATGATAACAAATTAATTCTCAACCCTAAGAAAACTAAGCTCCTACTCTTCCTCCCAAAAAAACTCATCAATCTCAAAACTACATTTTCCATCCTATCAAGCAATAGCGCTATCATTACTGCTGAACCTAGCACTAAACTGCTAGGAGTCTTAATAGACAATCAGCTTAAATTTGATCTCCAAGTCACTACCTCTATCAAAAAGACTCACCAGAAACTTTGACTCCTCTACCATAACAAAAGACATTTAACCAATACAGCCAGAATAACTCTCTCCCATGCATTTCTTCTTCCCACCCTTCTCTATAGCTGTCAATTATTCACACATCTTAATACCGCACTCATAACTAAACTTGAAACTACCTATAATAAGGTTGCTAGATTTGCTGCAAACCAAACCTACAAGTCACACCATTGCCTCTTAAACAACTGGACTGGCTCGAATTCCCTCATTTGCTGCTACTACATCAACTGCAAATTATCCACTCCATTCTCTGTCTACCATCTCTCTGCCCTAGCCTATCTATTATATCTAAATATTTCCCAACCAGGACACTATGTAGCTCAGACAAGGACTTCCTACAGATCGATAAACCCAAAACCAAAACAAGGTGTTTACTCTATAACTATAACCCTGCTGCAACTTGGAACCAACTACCCCTAGAAATTAGGTCCACTGACCAAACCAAGCATTTCAAACTAGCCACTGGGAGATACCTAACAAATAAATGGTCCTGCCACTGTAGTCATCCTCCCTGAAACTATCTAACCTTAGCTGCTGTTCCTTCTCCCTCCATTCTCTTCCACTGTCTAGCTTAATAAACATCTACCCCTGTCTCTGTGCTTAACCACTTCATCCCCTTACTACTCCTTTTGTACCTATACTGTATATAACCAATTAGGAATCATAAACACTGTATTCCTTTCATGACATTGTACCCAAGGTTTTGCGGTATGATTTCTGACATTGCACACCAAACTGTTTTCTGTATGCTTTTTTGTAAATGTAATCTCTCTATTTGTTTAGCTACAAATGAAAATGTCTTACTGGTTGTAAGTAAAATGTAAATACTGACTGCAAAGCTTTTCTCCTCTAGCCTCCACTGAAAATGAGCTAAATGCTCAGCTGGAGTAACCCAGTTAACAAATGTAAAATAAAATAAATAAAAATAAAAATAAAATAAATAAAATACATTTAGTCTCAGTAAATGAAAATGAGATAAGAAGTGCAGGGAATTGAGTTAGAATGATGTTCTTGGGGGGGGGGGGGGGCAAGACTTTTTTTCCCTAAGGTAAGGCACCTCTGTGTCTCAGAGAATTTAAATTGTGAAAATGGTGTTTTGCACATTTCTTCTCAGCATTACA
Source organism: Protopterus annectens (assembly GCF_019279795.1). Lineage (NCBI taxonomy): Eukaryota > Metazoa > Chordata > Ceratodontiformes > Protopteridae > Protopterus > Protopterus annectens. Next base: position 747,362,473 of record NC_056727.1, read on the forward strand.
TACCTCTGGGAAAATGGAAAGTAGCAATTTTACACAGGAATGTAAAGGATGGTGTTCATGTACATAAGGCATTTCATAATCCCAGTGGTTCTTTAGCAGGGATTTTTAGTTAGTTTCATGGCAAGGTCAACAAAATAGGCTCAGAGTATATCATCACCAAGATATGGGTGCTAGGCAATGCATAGCACCCATATCTTGGGGATGAGCCAAGATATAGGAGATATGGCTGCTACGCAATGCATTAAAATGATAATCATTGCAAAGAAACCTATCTATGGGGAATTTAATTGTACTTCCTCCTTGCACTGCACAATTTAATCATTTCAGCACTACTCAGACTTGAGGAGAAGATGCTTGCTCATCTGGGATCACAGAATTTGAAATCATTGGCTCTAACTCACACTACTTGCTTCAGTTATTATTTGCCAGAAGCAACTTTTCCAGTCAAATCAAAAGAATTATTATGGTGCAGGAAATACATGACACCTTTAAATCTTGTACGTTAATAATACCTTAACTACTTCCTGATCAACAGGCTTTGTTTTTTCAAATTTCTCCTTTTCTGGTGCTCCCACGCATTGTAGATTGCCTCTCAACATGTACTTATTAAAGAGGCTTGAGTTTAGAAATAAGATAGGGGAATTCAGAAATTGCTTCAAAGTATACACCTCAATAGGTTAACTGCAGCCCCACATAAGCTAGGACTCATAAAATTGTATATAGATGTTACCTTAATTCAGACTTGAAGATCATGGTAATAGGATTCATTAAAAATTATCACTAGAATTATTGGAAAATATCAGCAATGATTTCACATAAATCAACGACTCAGTAGATACAAAATGTAAAACAAATATTTAATATCAAGAGAAGAGTATTTCAGGTAAAATCCTTCATTGGCTTCAATATATTTGGACTCTATATATAATAAATATTTACAGACGCACTTGTGTGTGTGTGTGTGTGTGTGTGTGTGTGTGTGTGTGTGTGTGTGTGTGTGCATATATTTCTAAATAACTTAAAAAGTCATCACTGAGAATTGTTACTCAAGAACAAAATATCCACAGCACCTTATTATCATTTGCAATCCAGTGGGAAAGCTAAGCCAAACAATAGCTGGATAAGATGGGCTCCCTGAACATGGAACACCATACTACATCACCCCAGCTGTGAATTTATATTTCAATGTATTTCCTCCTGCAGATTAAAAAAAAATAACAGTCATCATCAAATCTGACCCCTTTTCAGCTGATGGTGCTAAAAAGTCTGCTTCTTTCATTCCAGTTTCAGGAATATATCGTCTTTGTTCCCTTGCCAAGGCAATAGTTCATGCCATTCCACAACATGAAATAAAAAACATTCTGTTTTACCACTGTCAGAAGTGGACTTAAAGAAAAGCCCTAGATCTGTCACTGCGTATTTCATGCATGCTCCACGACCTCTGTTTTAAATGTGATCACATTTTGCTGATGATAAAAAATGCACAGCTGCAAGAATCTAAATAAACAGCAAAAGTACTACCACAATCACATCTAAAATTAATAACTGTTCTATGAAACAGGATGAGAAAAAGTTCTACATTAATGTGCATGCTCCACACTGATGACTTATATCCATGCCACATCTGTCTAGATTCTATGGAATATGTTTAGCATTTTTCAAATATTCCAATTAGTTATGGGCCTTCAAAAAGTAAACTGGGGAAACAGACTCTATTAGATGAGTATTTATAAAAGTAAAATGGGAAAAGTCACACTGACAGAGAATAGATTTCAAGCAACACGGTGTATTCTGTTTCATATTAACGCTTTAGTTATTGTATCAGAAGTAGCATATTTTAGATGACACTTCTAGCATGCAACCGAAAATTAGATTTACATGCTTCTTGTACCATTTAATATTACAATGGCCCCATCCCCTCCAAACGACATATCAAAAACCTATCATTTTTTCTTTTCTTTTTTTTTTCAACACTTCTTACTAATTTTACAATATGTACAAAATGAACAGATAAAGGGACCATTTCAGAGAAATAGCATTGTCACATTCCAAGCAAATTATCCAGTTTTCAGACTAGCAGATAAGGGCTACTTTTATATTTCTTTCTTTTGTCATCACCAACATCTCCAGCTTGCCCTAACATCCATAGTTATTGATTTTCTCTTAGATTTTAATTACATCTTTTCAAACTACAAAAAAATCTTAATTAGACTTCCACTATTAATTTAGACTTCCATTTTTTTAAATAACCATCAAGCTGCAGAAGATGCATGACCTTCAATTTGGCAAATATAAGTTTGGGGGTGTGGGGGCTTGTTGCCAATCACAAACACTTTAAAAGTGTTTTTCAGCAAGTTGTTTTCTGCAAATGAAGTTAGGGAATTCCAATCTTTGGTGCATTTGCTTTCATCCACTCACAGTGGAAGCCTATTCTTTCTCTAATACTATGACTTATTAAATCAGAAAAACTATCTAAATTATATTGAATTATTATTTTAAATGTAGGCATCATTTTTACTGTACATAAACAATCAGACAATTATTTACATTATCATTTACAGTTTCATATCAGAAAATGTTTACTACATATAAAAAGCAAAGTATGTGCCATAGGAAAATTAAAATTTTCCATTATTAAGGGGAGGGACTCTAAAAATATAATTTCTTATTTTCTTTAAAATGGTGCTGTGTAATTAGAATTATACTTTTATAAATCAGAACTTAAATAACCATAAAAGGCTACTGTTAACTATTTCTAATTAATTTATAAATAATATTCCAAATGGATGGTTTAGTTATTTATGCATATATTTTTTCCACTGACTGTTATATGAATGATCTACCCCAAAAAAAAGGGAATTGAATAGTGCTCCATATATGATTTATGTGTATAGTTCTTGGCTTTATATGGTACCGCAAAAAGGAAATCAATTAAATTTCCATTTCTTTATTAATATATTTTCAGAAGTGCTATTGATTGTAATATATCACATCATTGGTAAGATTCTCACTTTAATCAATAGTAATCTTTCTTCAGAAGTACAATAAATATTATTCTTTTTCTTCATTAGCTCATTCATTTTGTCTATAAAATTCACAAAATTATTTTGGAAAACTAAGTTTATATCCAATTGAAATTTTACCATTATTTTTTATCTCTTGTTTGTCTAAACTGAACTCAAATTTCTTTTTAAATTAATTACTTTTTTGTTGATTTACTATCATGGTTTCTGTTATATTTCTATTAAAGGCATTAGTTATTTCATAAATCAAGTTATGTTGACTATTACTAAATGTTATTGGCAAATAATTAGATTTTAGAATGAAAAGTCTTATAGGTTTTAAAGCTTTTTTATTATTCCTCTTACTATAAGCAAAGAAAGATACAAGAAGATCAAACATTAATAGAGACAAAAGACAATGCTATTTCATGCCTTTATTTGAACTTAAAATCTGAGAAAGAAAATTACCTATCTTAGTATAAGCTTTAGCAGAAATAAATACATGTATTAGATTTATAAATTCCTCAAGGAAATCATAAACCTCTAAAGTTTTGTATAGCCTTTTTCCAATTTACAGTACCAAAAACTGGGACATTTTTTATTACTTTTGGCTAAGTTTAATAATGCAATTGCTCTCTTCACATTATAAAACTTATTATGAAACCAGTCTGTTTTTTTTATTATTACTAACAACATTATATCTCTTACTGTGGCAGATAAAATGAAATGTACATATCATAGTCTACATTCAGTAGGGAGACTGACCTGTAAAAATAAAACCCAATTATATATTTTTTCCTTTCGATGTTTAAAAATAAGTGAGAGCAAGGAATGTTTCCACAAAAGAGATGGAGAGAGAGTTCTGATAAGTCATTTCATATCCATAAGAAAGTTTTATTAAACAAAACATAAATATTAGCTGGAAAAAGCTTATAGATTTCAGAAATAAATATATCCAGTCCTGGTGATTTGCCTTTTAACTTTTATTAATAAACTAAGTAATTTCACCTAATGAAACTGGCTTGTTTCAATCTGTTGCTTGCTTAGAGTATTATTAATGTTCCTCATCATTTATCTATTTATTTATTATCTACTGAGGTGCTTCGGTTTTGGCTTATTTAAGCTTAATGCCTAGCTTTCTGTTGTAAACAGACCTCCTATGCTTACTTAACATAAAATAGTTCTTATTATCTCTTGCTAGAAAGCAAACTGCAGTAGTACTTACACGGGTATCATGATGATAAACAGATTTGATCTTATTGGACCAAAATGAGTAGAACAAGAATTAGAGCTGGATTGTACAACATTCAAAAGTGCTGCTGTGATACAGCCTCAAGAGAAAAAATTACTATAAGATTCTACAAGTAACACTAAATCTGAAGTCCAACATGCACTGTAGCACAAATTAGAGTATTGTTAAGAAAATGCATAAACTGATGATGTAGGTCATAGGTCACTTATTGACATCATCCACACCCCATACTTTACCACAACTTTTGCTCACCAGACTGCAATCCAAATTTCTCAGGATGTTTATCCTGTTATCTCCTCAGACACAGGACAACAACAGGAGTCTACTCCATCTCATATCTCCCTCAATGGATGGCTAGATAGACAGACAGATAGATACAGTTATAGTTATAGGCACACATATAGATACAAACACTGTTATAGTTATAGATATAGATAGATAGCATCCTACTCATGAATTGCTGTCTCAAACTGGCCCCATTAAACTCACCCCATTCCTCCAAATTCTCCTTTACTGAATATACATCTGTAGTTCTCCTTCACTGCACATATATGTTTGTATGTTCTAACCTCCACTTAAGGTGCTAAAGGAGAAAACCTATATGCAGATTAAAGAGGTCCAGGCTCATGTCCCTCTGGCCTTTAGGCTTGGTCCCTATTCCCTGAGGACCAGGACAAGGACCACACTTAACTTTCTCAGTCCTGTCTACTACATAGTCTAACATACACGTCTCTCCCCTCACTTGCAAGCTTGGCATGCCCTTCATTCAGTTGAGGGGGAGAATAATCTATGACAACATAGTCTATTACCAAAACCTGTATGTTTAATTTAGTTTTGGTGTAGAAAGTCTAATTAACTATTTAGTAGATAATCGTAGAATGATGGAAGAATGTGGAGGAAGTTAAGTTTATACCCTATTAATGTAATTACATCAGAGATATAATCTTTATTTCTTATGACAGCTGTGCATTTGCTATCATACCTTGATAACAGAGAGATGCATAAAGCAGTATGCCCTCTTGCACAATTATGATAAACTGCTGCAGCTGGAATTTGACATCATTTTCACCTTTTTTCTATGTTCCACAGAATGAGTTGCAGGTAGGACTTATTGAGAGTGCTTGCGCATGAACTGATTTTTAGCTTTATAGTACTCTTCTACAGTTCTGATTTTAAATGCTTGAAGGACATGATAATTAAGGGTGACAATGTGTCATGCAGTCTCTCTACAGGTTTCACTCTTTGTATTAAACAGCTTAGCTTTATGTCACAAGGTGAACTAAAATGCTGCATTTGGAGGAAACAGGATGTTGTGAATTTTATAAGTACCTGTGTCATCTCCATCCACACCACCAATAATATACAGCCTTGGCTTTAACAAATCAGATGTATTTTTCTTACTGCTGTTAAAATATTTTTTTCAGATTGTTTTAATTGAAAATAACATCAAAGAAATAGAAGACAGTAAGAATTACGGTCATGAAATAATACGTGTCTATATCAGAACATCAAAGTATTACTACATCGAATGTTCTAATATCGAATCATTTCACTCAAAACACCATAACATTGAACACTCAGAACAGCAATTTTTTTTCCCAGAGAAAAAAATTTCCTGTTCCAACAAACATACACACAACACAAGCACACCAAAATACATAATCCACAGACATACACTTCAAAAAACCCTACACTAAACTATACATACACTACTAGCTATCCACTTAACCCAACCCTTAATCCAACCCTAATCCTAAGGTCCGTAACTACATCACACTCACTTTACCCGCTCCCTAACCCTAAGGTCCCTACTGCACACTCATCTTAACCTGGTCCGTAACCTTTGCTCTGCAGTCGAGGAAATAGCAAAGCTGCAGAAACAGCCCACCGAATACTTTCCCTAGGAAAGTATTCGATATTCTGCAGCTTCGCTATTTTCAGTGTTTGATGAAAAGGGTCGATATTAGAACATTTGAAGAAGTAATACTTTGATGTTCTAATATAGACCCAAATAATACAGCTGTCCCTGTAAAAAGATTATTTGATTACTGAGGTTTAGTGATGGCTCCGATGTTAAATTTACAAGTTGGAAATCATTTCAAATAACATGTTTATGTGTGCTGTTTCAATGCATCTTCCCTGCAAGACAAACAGAATCTTGTTATAAAATTTGAAATAAGATGACAAAGATAGCTCTTTACAAGAAATAGTTAAATAGGTCTGTTTTAACTCTTTAGTGTTGAGGGACACTACCTCTCAACTGTACAGATTTTTGCCTTATATTTCTGAACCATTTTTCATAAAATGATGTCTTTCTGGCAAATTAGTGACAGATAATTAAAGATTTAAGTACAAAATAATGACAGGTTTGAGTTTTAGACTTCATAACCTTCAGAAAATCCATGCCAATGCAAAACCTGTCATTTCTAAGTTTGTAAGACCAATATTTCAAAATTTTCCCTATTTGTACAACTTTTTTATGGCTTTGTCCAGATGTCTTACTCTAAGAGGTTGAGAGGTGTGAGGGCCAGTATAATTTCATTCTGGTAGTATTTAGGCCACTATTCATATTCACTTATACAAATGAGCCCAGGCTGTCTGTGATGTTTGTGGACAAGTGTAGCTGAGCTGCGATTCATAGAGGCCATTTAACCCAATGTGTGTTGACTTCAAATGTGCTGATGAAATTATAAAAATAAGAAGATGGAAATGAGGAATGATGTAAATGTTCATATGATAATGAAGTATGTTCTATACCATTTGGGATTCATAGCCAAATGTTCCCACTTTTTCTCTATGGTCACAGATGTGCTATATAAAGAGAAGCCTCCCCAAATCTATCAGAGTTGGAGATGGTGAAAATGCTTCTACCTGCTGCTAGCCTTGCTATTTCCATGTCTGAGTTGCTTGTCTTGGTTGGACCAAAACTGCTTGCACCCAGTCGCTCTCACCAGCCTAGAAGGTAAAAATATAAGCAAAAGATTACTCATTATAACTTTAACAATCAAGAAATCGTTTACAGGTTCAGAGTGGACAGGGAAATTATAAGGATCTTATTGGGTATGTTTGACCCTGTAGGGCAGTGGAGGAATGCATGGACTTCCTATCCCTATGGTTATGAAGGTATGTATAAGCCCTAAATAAACGTAGTATGGAGTTTCCAGAGACAGACTGGGATCATGCTGGGGAAATTTCACAAGCTTCTGCCTTGAGGATACTGCAGCAGTTCCAGGATATACTCTTGGCATGTGTGGATCAATACATTGATTTCCCAGTGTCACCTCAGGACCAAGTCAGGACTATGCATGCGTTTTATGTGTAGGTACATTTCCCTGAGGTACTCTGTGCAATAGATTTCACTAATGTTGGATTATTGCTCCCTCTGGTCCACAGGTTGAGTAGTACCCAAATGGAAGGGCCACTACTGCATCAATTAGTAGGCAGTATGGGATGCATGGGGGTACATCAACAATGTCTATACCCAGCATCTAGATATGAGCAATGATTCTCATATCTGTCGCACTATTTTACCTCTTTCTGCATGGTGGGATGTCTGGTGGTCATATTGCTGGTAAGTGGAAAATTATTTTTAGTTGTTTACTGTAGTTAAGGAATTATTTATGTTAAAATGTAATGCTGAATACTATACTTTTACTTTGTTTGTTGTGTTCCTCCCCCAAGTCTCTCTCTCTGTTTGCTTATTTTTTGCTTGTTTGTTTCTTCATGTGATTCTTATTAACATACCTATTGACATTTATTTCCACCCCCTCAAAAAAGTAAAACTTAAAATAAAAATGTTGCTGTATCACATGAGACATACTGTGTTAGGTCACAAAAACTAACCTTTACCAATGAACATTAGTAATAGCAATTATTAATCATATATTTTAATTTTAATCAAGCATAGACAGGAAAGGTAAATGGTTTCCTTTAAGAAAAAGTATGTGACAAAGCAGTTTTAGTTAAACTAAACTTTCCAGTAATATCAATAGGTGTTGAAATGCCCGGCTAATAAATAGGGTTGGGTTAAGGAAATGACAAACCTACAGGGAGTGGTTCAAACCCCGATTAATACATCCCTGACCATACTTTCCTCAGTGTTGCTTTGGCGCATCAAATGATGGCATCACCTGAGAAGACATGAGGCCACGCTCCTAGCTGGTCCAACAAGACCACCATAATAATGCTCTAGCTTCTCAATGATTCTTATCAGGAAAAGATTGAGGCCTGCACATGTCATACAACTTAGAAAAGAATCGATATCTGGCAAGAATTGGGTGACTACCTGTCAAACCTGAGAGGTATAACCCACTTCGGTCAGCAGTGCCATCACCAGTTTGAGAACTTGCAGATGTACAGAGCTGACTAGATGGCCGAGTGGGTAGACCAGGTGATGGCGAGAAGGCCAGAATTCTATAATTAAAAAATGTTTCTTTAATATTCACTATTACATTGACTCACGGTACAGATAAAAAAGTTTAACAAGTTTGCATAACAACAGGTATTTCCTAGGAAAGATATGTGTACCTGCAAATATTACTTGTAATGTTCTTATGAAATGCAGATGAAATCTTGAGCCTGGTTGTAATAACGTATGCATCTTTTCAAAAAAGATGGAAATTAGTAATGTGTTAATAGATTTTAATAATAAAATACAAATGTGACGTATGTTTGTTAAAATAAGAATATGTATATGTAGGTCTATAACTCTTATAGGGTAAAAGAAGAAATATTTGTAGATGAATTCATAAATAATGAAAAAGAAAATTAACATTACACATTAAAATGTATTACTATTGCATAGAATTACTAAAAGTTTCACTCCATGAAGCCAGTTCTGTGTAGACCATAGCAAATATAGAGTTGCTCAACACAGATCTTTGTTCAAATATATTTCTACCTGTACATACAACATGGCTGAAGTTTGAGACACCACACCCTAGTTATGGTCGAGGTTGGGGGAGGGGGTTTGGCTTTGCTGTGCCAAGTGAATAACCAGCACAAATTTTAAGAAGTGTTTTACTGCTACACTACCTATCAAATCAGACATATTTGCACAGCAAAGGAAATGTCAGCTTCCATGAATTGTTACATTTCTGTCTGTGAATTAGTTATACCTGAACACTGTGTTATATGCATAGCACAGTATTTTGAAAAAAAAAAAAAAAATCATTCCACACACATTTCTCACTTATTTTTCAATGAAAGGGAATATCTACATAGCGTTGTACAAATTCATACAGCTATGTACATGTAAAAGAAAATAAAAAAGAAAACAAAGGAGTTATTGTTTAGACAGGAATACATACATACATAAATAAATTAAGTATAGATTTATATAACAAGAGCAAATACAGATAAACAAGAATAATTACAGCTTAGGGAAAAATAGGATGCATCATCAGCAAAAACACAGAAGAGTAGAAAGGCTGACAGGATCTTCTGGTAACTATAACTGCAGTCTAAGAGAATTCTGCCTTACTTTTTTGCAATACGTATAAGAAGCATAAAAACAGCATTTGAAATCATTATGTTACTGTTGAAAAAGTATGTCTGTGTATATCTGCTGTACTCTTCTTATAACTGATTTCTTTTTACACATTTGCAGATTAAAGAAAAGTGACTGAAACCATTACAGTTCAAGCTAATGTTACTGTTTTCACCTGATTACTTCTAATAATTACAAAGGGTGTTTTAGTACTGTATTTAATGTATTGTATGTTTATGCCCTATATCCTGTACAGGGAGCATACGTGGGGTGTATGGTGCATACAAGATCTACAGGCTTTGGTATATCGGCTGGACGTTGAGCTATCCTTGGTAGGAGATTCCTACTGTGAAGAATACTGCAACAGTGATATAGAAGGACATCTTGAGAGATACACACTGCCCTTGAAGACATGACAAGCCCTTGCCTTATGAAGTCATCTGAAGTATGCGTAAGCAGTACTCATATCATTCTTCCCAAGTACACAAGCACTTCCCAAATTACTACTCCCATTGTATGCATAAGCACTTCCCATACACAAGTTTTACTTCAATAAAGATTTTACTGCAATGTTTCAATATTGTGTGAAATGGCGTGTAAACATGGTAAGTGGATTTGTTGTTCATTTTTTGTTTTGTCTCTTCCCACCCATTTTTCTCTGTTTTCTTATTTTGGTTATGCATTTCTTTCACCTTTATTGTTTTGTTTCTCTCCCATTTATTTTAATTTTTTTTTCTACGTTCAAATACTTCAGGAGCAGGCTGGACATGTACCTTCTGCACAAGAAACCCCCTGCCCATCTGGGATCATCCTCACATGGTCAGGATGGAGGCACTGGCCCTACAGGCATGTGTCAGTCTAGCAAGCCTCACAGAAAGGGGGCTTCAGTGCTTGGTAGATAAACTACTGGAGTTAGTGACAGGAGAATTTAGCCAGTTGAAACCTCTCTTCAGTGTGTAGAAGACACATTCTCCCATTTGGTGATGACCACAGTATCAACACAGGCTACTCCTCCCACAGCATCAACACAGGCTACTCTCCCTCAACATCAATGTCCTCCACTGCAATACCATCTGCCAATGGAGGTGTCTGAGGCTCTGTGGACTGGGATCCCAGCTTGCTCTTCCTAAGTCATTCTTCCTAATCCTTTCTCCTACACAATCATTCATATTTTCCACCCACACTACCCTCTTATATTAAAAAGATATTTGAAAAAATAGGGGGGTCTATCTATCCACTGACAAAAACATAGTCTGCATCTTCTCCCAACTCTTTCAGCACAAGCCCTCTTGATGTTTCCCTTGTGAGTTCCCATCATTCTTTTCAGCCCTTTCTATTCTTTAATGAAATCCTCAGTGTGTCCACAAATGGATACCCCTATATACAAATTATAAACTCCTTTCCTTTAAAAAAATACACTTTAAGCACATCGCAGTCAACAGCTTTCCTTAAACATTTTAAGTTTAGCCACAATGGGCCATGATATTTTAAAAAAAGTAAAAGTAACATTAACACTAAGTCTTTGGTGAAGTAATTCCCAGCTTTATAATGCTGATCTTTACACAATTTACTCTTCTGTGAAAAGTGGCTGTGTTTTCCAAAAAAAAGTCATATTTCCGTATTCATCCAAATGACTTTTGCTGACCTTATTTGCAAATGTGTAGTGGTACTATTTGCAGAGAACCATACATCATTTTCAGAGCGCTGGACTACGAATACCAGACGCAGTCTGGATAGATACTCATGATTTCATTCACACAAAAGCTGTTGGATTTACATGCATTATATATGATCAAAATGAATAAATATTTAAAAAATGCTATTACTCATAAAACATAGAAGGCACATACAGTATTTCTGCAAGAGACAAACTTGAGATCCAAATGTGCCATGGTCTGGAGAAATCAAGAAAGGGATGGGCTCTGAGCAGACTATTTATCTTTCTCAAAAATATATTCTTAGTTTGTTTAAACTGTCAAAGCAGTGAACTTTGGAGATACTAGTATAAACAAAAATGAAGTATGGATGAGACTAAGGCAGTATGAGCGTGCACGAAAAAAGAAATACTCATATGTGTTATTGAAATAAAAAAATGATAATCCAGCAGTTTTTCCCCCCTCTTGCTTTAACCACTGCATACAGCATTTCAGTTTCCAGAGTAATATGGTCCTTGGAAGTGAAAACCTCCACAAAGGTTATATCATAGAAGTGAAAACTTCTACAAATGTTATATTATGTAACCTTAAACTATTTCTAGGTTTATATAATTCTCTATCAACTTAGATGTATTAATGCTTTAAAACAGACTTTGTGACTGCCAGACCAGGAATTAACTGCACTACAGCATATGACATATTTTGGATCAGATGTGTTGCTTGTATTTATTTGGCCAGGTTTCCCTTCTCCCTTGGCAGCCTGATCCCTGTTTACACAAACAGCTAGCAACACAGGAACACAACTAAAAAACTCCCATTACCACACTCGCCCATCAAAGACCTCTGTTAGGCACACAGACACTAGATCACAGCAAACTGAAGTAGCCATATGATATAATGCACAGAGTATCTGATTAAAAATGAAACTGGGATTTGGAGTAAATGCAGTAAACTATGCAAAATACTATCTATAATGGGTGAGATAAGCAATGTTCATGTGCTGAATTTATAGTGTAACTTCAATAAAGCCTTAGTTTACTCTGCTTAAAACAACGTAAGACTCTCAGTATTCATAGGCTCATAGGGGAGTACTAGGCTAGCTACCCTTGTGGGGCATTTTAAGCCTAGCCAATTTACTTGTCAAAAGTGAGAATGTAACTGTATGTTATGCTTGTGAGGAAAACACCTTAGCCATAGTATCAGCCCCCAGCCTTTCTGAATTCCTAAATGAAATTGTTTAAAAGGATACCACTAGCAGAAATGTATTTAATCAGTATCTGAAAAAAATTAGATCAACTTTCTTCTACTCTAAAGGGACCTACGCAAAGGTGTTTGAAGTATCTCTGTACATTCTTTGAAACAGATTAACAGTAGTTCTGTAACAAGCCTTGCCTGAAACTTTCCTGAAGGTGATGCACCTGGATATGATGACACTGACATTAGTCGACAGGAGGATGGCTCTTTGGACATCTCTGTTTATTGTAAAAAGTCACATTCGGATACTTTACTACACGCCTCCAGCAGTCATCCTCAGCACATAATTCACAATATTCCCAAATCACAATTTATGCAATTTCGCAGATACGCAGAATGTGTTAAACTAAGGAGAGCTATCTTTCGTATAAACAGGAACGTATTAAGAGATTTGGGAAATGCTGTTACAATGGATCTCATGTTGCTCAGGTTAGTCATGAATTATGGATAGAGCAGAATTGTTGAAATATCGTCCAAAAAATAACACCAAGTATGACATTATTAGAGTGACCACTAGTTATGCTCGCAACGCATTCAGATTTATGGATCTCATTCAGAAGCACTGCGGGAATTTACTGGCAGATAATCAGCTCAGTAACCTTTTAGATGTTAATCGTCAGTTCTCTTTCAGGAAAGGCAGAACACTAGGCTTTTTTTCAGTTATAAATATGAAGTTCCATTAGTTGGCAATATTCAGGGCACACTGCAGTGAGGTGTCTTGTTGGGTTCTTTCCCCTGTGGTCATTGTACCTTTTATAGGTATACATGTAAAACCAAAGAATTTACCAGTAGAAATACTTCCCATATATTTAACATTAGAATTTTTGCTAACTGTAGGACTGACTTGGTAATTTATCTGGTTACATATACTTGTTCAGCATTATATATGAGGCAAACATCTAGACCCATAAAACTTCAGATTTCTGAACATCTTAGAATGTTAGGAATAAATGTTCCACTAATGCCCTTTATAAGTACACGATTAAACATCATACTGCACAATTCCAATTTACTGTTATAGACAGAATTTTGGGTAATAGAAATTCAAAAGCTGGTTGGCATAATATTTTAAATAATAAAGAAAAAAACTTGGATTGTTAAACTGGGGGGGTCTTTTTTACCCAGGATTAAATGAACACATAATTATTTCAAATTGATTAATTGAATTGGTGGATTTTGTTAATTATTAGGTTGTATTTCCATATATAAGGAGTTTAATGGTTGCTTAGATATGAAAACATACGGAGGAAGGCTTATGCATTTTAATTAAATACAGTTTCACTTCCACTGGAGTGCTGGCCATTTTTTTGGGCACTGACATGGACGCATACAATTACATTGTTTATCTCTTCTATTTTCACATATATGCAAGGTATACTACTATTTGGTCCCTCACATATGGGACACACAAGTAAAATAGTTTTTCAGGTCCTTCAAGAGGTTTGGCGGCATGGAGACTCAGTGGTCAGGATCTTTAGTTCACTACTACAGTGTTGGGTTCAGTCCTTACCTTTGTTTACAATCTGTGAAGATTTTTGCATAATCTAACAATGCCTCAGTAGATTTTTCTGGGTTTTATTATTTTATCTCAGCTCTCTACAACTTGCTGCATGATGAATACACTAAACAATTCATATATATATATATATATATATATATATATATATATATATGGGAGCCGTTTATAATCTCAAAATAAATGTCAAATTTCAGTATCTCGAGACTATAAACCCAAATTGTTAAAATAGTGAAAGTTCATAATCGCAAATTCGAATATCTCGAATTCGCAGTTATGGCCTTACGCTATGTGATGTCCAGGATTGTATATTTATGGTGCGCGGTGACATGTGTGGATCTAGGTGTTTTGTAAGGGATCTGAGTGGGGGTTAGAGTGTGTTTGAGTGTGCTGATATGATGTGTGTGTGTGTGAGGGACTGGAGAATGTGCGTGTGTGAGTTTGCTTTTGTTTCCTGTTTGTGCGATCTCGGAGTTAGTATATATAAATAGGGGGTGGACTGGAGGGTGCAGGGGGGCTTGGTCCCCTGCTTATGTGTATGAGTTGTGTATGTGTGTAGTTTTTGTTTGTTTATGTTGGGATGTGGGTGTTGTGGTGTATGTATGGTGTAGTGTATGCGGTTTGTTCGGTGTTTTGAATTTTGCGGTTTTGGGCTTAGGGTTTTGAAGTTTTGGTGTTTTGTGGATTCATTTTCATAGTTTCGAGATACTGAAATTCGATGTTTCAGTATTTCAAGATTATGAAGTGAATCTATATATATATATATATATATATATACATTGCAAATTTCCCAAACCCTGGTTATGTATGATCTTGTGTGTGTGTGTGTGTGTGTGTGTGTGTGTGTGTGTGTGTATATATATATATATATATATATATATATATATATATATATATATATATATATTTATATGGATTCCCTTTAGAATCTCAAAAAACTGAAATACCAAATTTCAGTTTTCTGAAATTCTAAGCCCGAAAGCTTGAAATCGCGAAACACCAGAAGTGCGAAATTTGAAATCCTGAAGTTTAGAGCTTCTGGTGTTGTGGTGTATGAATGGATGTAAGTGCAGGTAAGTCTGTAGGAGTGTGTAGGTTATTGGCTGCAGTTATGTTAGTGTGTGTTTTGGTTGTGATGTGTGTGTGCAAGGGGCTGTGAAATGTGTGGGTGTGATTTTGCGGTCTCAGAGTTAGAATATATAAGTAGGGGGGTGTGGGAGGTGCAGGGGGGCTTGCCCCCCTGCTTAGTTGTATTTTAGGATTGTATGTTTGATTGTTGGGGGAGAGTGTGTGTATGTGTATGCGTGTGTTGTGTTTGTAGTGTATAAGTTTCGCACTTGTGGTGTTTCGGGCTTTTAAGGTTTCAGGATTTGAATTTTGGAAAACTGAAATTCGGTATTTCAGTTTTTTGATATTCTCAAGTGAATCCATATATATGAAACAAAAAGGTCCGGTCACACAAACCTATCAGTGAAGGCAGCCACTAACAGGATATAAACCAAGTAATTCGACAGGATCCAAAATATAAAAAAAATACGTTCTTTATTATACAAACACACCGATTCGTAAATCGGTGTGTTTGCATAATAAAGAATGTATTTTTCCGGTGTGTTTGTACAATAAAGAACGTATTTTTTTATATTTTGGATCCTGTTGAATTACTTGGTTTATATTCTGTTAGTGGCTGCCTTCATTGACTGCTTCGTGTTACCGGACCTTTTTGTTTCATTTGTGGTTTTTGGTTCGGAGCACATCCCGTGTTTTACTGGTTGAATCCATATATATACACGTCACTCTTAATTTGGTTGAGTGCTTAGAATGTTGACAGCTTTCCTGCCTGCACAATTTAGTCAACAGGAAAACTATCAGCAGTGTTACAAGGTGGATATTGTATTGGGGTAGGAGAAACTGATCTTTCCCCAGCATTGTTCAATCTCAGATTTGGTATGTATAATTAGTAGGGATATGAGGAGATCCAGGAAAACAGTGTGTTTTATTTGCAAGCTTTGAGATTTCCGCAGAGCATGTACTGTGTGTGGTCATTTTTTTAATCTGATTTGTTCAAAGTTTTCATGTCAACCATTTTTAGCTAAATCCATATTTTATATATATATATATATATATATATATATATATATATATATATATATAAGATATATACATATATATATAGATATATATATATATATATATATATATATATATATGTGTATATATATATATATATATATATATATAAGATATATACATATATATATAGATATATACATAAATAGAAGTGTGGGGGTTAAGGAGAGGGAAGGCCAGATACCAATTAGGGAGGATGCAGCTCAATAAGAAAATCCCCTCCTGAATAAGCCAAAGTGCTGTTTCAAATACTTAACTAGGACTGTCCTGATATTCATATGTCATTTTTCTAGTACTTCTCCCCTGATATTCTACTGTGTTTAAAGAAATTGAATCAGTTGTTGAAAATAAGGTAATAACTTGGCATGTACCAATGTAAAACAAAGGACAGAAAATGTTGCTTCCCTTCTTATCGTGCATCTCAAACTGCAGACAGTGAAAATATTAAAAAGGGCCTTGAAAAACAGGTGCATCCAGCCAAAAATCTGGACATCTAATGGGCATAAAATGAAATCACTAAATTGCACACGACTCTTCCTGCATTCAGTAGGAATTTGGGATACTACTCAGAAACACGTTTAAAAAACAGAGGAACGAAGCGATAGAAAGTTCTATGTTCATTTTCAAAGACAATGGACTGTTTTGCAAAATTCTGCCATGCAAGGTCATTTATTTTTGCTTCTGAAAAGAAGCAATGTAAGATGTGTGTCCTCTTTCTTTAAATTACTGGTTCCTCTAGCAAGTTGGTCATGTACGATGGTTTTATGTGTACTAAACAAGTTTAAAAATGACGTGATATGGAGTTTCAGAACTGTATGAAGGGATAAATAAAGCATGAAAAAATGGACATACCTCCAAAAACAGGAACATTATCTGCAGGGGTAAATCAAGCCTTTAAAATAGGGATAGTTGAGAGGTCTGCTCCTTAAACAGCTAACTAGGAGAGAAAAATATGTGATTGCGCTACTTATTATTTATTATTTCTTGTTGATAGAAAGTTTACCTCAATCAATAAAGTAAATCAGAGACTCATGGGAGGAAAGCAACAGCTACCTTAAATATTATAAAGGTGTCTATTCAAAGTGTGCAAACTAAAATATTTGTCTGTATTATACACCTAAGCAAATATTTTATTGCCTAAGAGAGCATCATTAATTACAAAATAATGCAAAACAAAGACTTTTAGCGCCTCAATGAAAGCTATACCAGTGTCTGAAAATGTACTGACATCTGCTTCAGCCCACTGGTAGAGAGTGACAAAGATCTGGCTGCAACCTAGATGACGTATGTTCGATTATCAGCATGGGACCTGGAAGAACTGAAATGAGGAGGATGGGAGTAAGAATTCAACACCAGCTCACCCCTGCTGGGAAGAGTAAGGCAATATGGCTCACTGCACTGCTGACATCTGCAGAAAAGCAGGTGAATCACAGCAGCACAGAGTCTTCAATGTCCACTCTGCAGGACGTGGCATTTAGCATGCAGGTTCCTCATACACTGAAGCATGAGTTGTCTATATCAAAGCTTGTAGGCTCCAAAAACGGGTGAGGATAAGGCAGTCCACAAGAAATACAGTCTGGCTCATTCCCTAGCACTTGACTCTTCCTTCCAGTGTTGAATGAATAAGGTGGAGAGCTATCATTCTGCATGAAGAATGAAAGGGCCAGTTAAGTACAGGAAGAGGGTACACTGGGCCAATCCTGTGGGCCAAAAAAAAAGTACTTACACTCCTATTCCTCATATGAGTGCCATCATAAGAGGACAGCAAAACTGCACACTAATATTTTACTGAATAGATAATACCCTGTGTCAATCATAAATTAAGGTGGTTTTAAGAAGGTTGCAGTTAAATTATTCCAAATACCCACTATTTGAGATAATTTAAATTACCATAAAAGTGAGTACAGTAGAGGGCTGTTCGAAAGCAAATGACCATGTCTCATCTAAGAAAAGATAAGCTTATTAAAGAACAGGCAGAGTTGTTTATTATTTGACTGTAGAACCTGCCCCATAGAGTGGGGGAGAAGAAGAAGGAAGCTGAAACTGAGGCAGGACAGTATGATCCATAAATCCAGGAAAATACACCAGCCCAGTAGCTTTTCTTTAAAATGATTCATATCTTGATATTCAGGATAAGCGATAAAGCTTTTCTTATTCACACAGGAAACGGATACTAAAACTTATGTGGTGGTTCCAGGGCTATTTATGAAACAACATTTACATTTGTGCTGGAATCCTTCTGGAAAGAAAGGCCAGAATATTTAGTCCCCCCTTTCCCTTAAGGAATGCCATTATGATATTTCTTATTTATCTCTTTTGCAGATCATCAATTTCTGTTTCACAAACACTGGTTTTGTTTTTTTCATGTCATGGCTTCTAAATGGTTTCTAATAATAGAATAGAAAAACAGCTTAAAAAATTGGTTTACTCTCTATGTCTGGTACCTCGGATGAGATTCCTATTAGACATCATGGAACTTTTCCAGTGGCTCAAATCTGCTTTACAAAAGAAATTTATTTTAATTCTGATTTGATGATCCAGATAGTCTTACAATGGAGATTTTTCTTTTTTCAGTTTAAGTGGAATGTTCCTATCAAAATCTGTGTCATATTTTAATATTTTCTTTCAATATTCCTGTTAGATGTTATTTTTTGTCACAAGTCACATACTGTAGCTGAGGAAATAAGCAAATAATATTTTATATATGTGTGTGTGTATGTGTGTGTGTGTGTGTGTGTGTGTGTGTGTGTGTGTGTGTGTGTGTGTGTGTGTATATATATATATATGTGTGTGTGTGTGTGTATATATATATATATATATATATATATATATATATATATATAGATATGTGTGTGTGTGTGTGTGTGTATGTACGTCAGCAGCTCTTGTGCAATACTTTGAAACATTTAGCTAGCTTTTTAGGTATGATACCTATGGGTCAGTGGGAGGAGTCTTAATGCCACCTGTTAGAAAGTCTCTTTATATTAGTTTTTGACAGTACAGGCAGGCAATCAGAATGTACTACCTGCTAATTATGAAACTTACTGAAGACTAGCTAACTGAAATGGGCTGTATACCCTTAGGATAAAGGCTGTAGTGAACACGAATGGCTTAATTAATCTTCTCTTATGATGGGTGCCACAAACAACTTCCCTCAAATTCGATTAATTTCCATTCCATCAACTAACAAATTCTTAAAGACTGTAATGGGCAATTGTAGTGGCATACCATTTTATTTTTCAAATTTCTTTTATTTAGTAAAATAATTTTGAGCACACCAACAATAAAGAAAAGTAAATTGCAGCAGTCATCTGACAAACAATATTTTTATTTATTCAACATTTGTTTACTGGGAAAGTCCGACTTGGAATGAGTCAATATTCAGCAGAGGCCCAGGGAGAAACACTCCAGACACGCGTCTTTGAAACATGGGAGGAAACTGGAGCACCTGGAGAAAACCCACACAAATGCAAGGAGGACATGCAGACTCAACACAGAAGGCACTCCAGCTGAGAATCGAACTGAGAACCTCTTGCTGTGAGGTAACAACACTACCGGTACACCACTGCGCTGTTCTGTATATACACACACACAAAAAAATTGACAATTATATATAATTGTACAGCATGTATAAATGATCACATTGAAATCCATGAATGTAGTAATAATGTATGAGATTTTACTTGAACACAAAAGGGAAAAAAATTGAGTGTCTGAAAGTGAATAGATTCTGTAAGAATAAGAAAGCAATAAACATTTAAATAATTAGCTACAGTTAGAATGAATCAACAGAGTTTATAGTATAACATCAAGAATTTTTGTTTAACACTCCCAGAAAAGGGTATATTTTTTCTAATATCTTTAACTTATGCAAGTCACTTTTATCATATGTGTAGAAT